>NW_023270871.1:6399072-6427473 GCF_011800145.1 Mirounga leonina
AGAGAAAGAAAGAAAGAGAGAAAGAAATGTAGTTACACTTGTTTTACCTCCAGTACCTGGAAAGGCTTCTAGTGAAAATGTTTGTAGTTTAGTCCATTAATTTGTATTTTTGTGGAGAGACTAAAAAACTAAAAATAATAATTTTTAAAAACCCTTTTCTCAGCCTGTGATAAGTTGACAAGTTGCAAAAGTTTGAAGGGATATTTGAACCACACTCCAGTTCTCCTTTAGCTATTATGTGGCCATCAATTCCACTAAAGTCTATTTTGTCATCTGACCATAAGCTTCCATCCTCTCAGATTTCTATAAATCAGAAACAAATTAAAGCTCTAAAGAGGGCTATGACAGGTTAGAGCAAACCAATATATTTTTAAAACATGCCCTCAGAGGGGTGCCTGGGTGACTCGGTTGAGCGCCTAACTTTGGTTCAGGTCACAATCTCAGGGTCCTGGGATCGAGCCCCACATCGGGCTCCCTGCTCAGCGGGGAATCTGCTTGATCTTCTGCCTCTGCCCCTCCTCTTGATCCTGCTCTCTCTCTCTCAAATAAATAAATAAATAAAATCCTTTTAAAAAAATGGCCACAGAGACCACAACATCTTTCTTTTGATTATATACGTGGTTCTTACTTCAGGTCTAAAAAAAAATGTAGTCTTTAAAATATGTCACTGCTATAGCAAGTAAGGGCTCTCTCAAGGGGGCTGGGGGAGATAGCCATTCATCCATTTAGTCAATCAACAAACATTTATCAAGTACCTAATACCTACTAGACTTTGCCTGGATTTGGGACCACAATGGGGAGCAAAATAAATCCAAACTGGACACTTGAAGAGTTTGTAGTCCAATGAGGCAGGCAGGCATTAATGAAGGTTGGGAGCCAATACAGGCTTCCTGAGGATAAGACATTTAAGTTAAGTCCTGAGGCTAAGCAGGCGTTAAAGGTAGCCATATGAGGAGGGGGAGAATATGCCAGTCACAGAGAAGGACAAACACAGAGGCCTGAGAGGATCTCAGTTTGCTCAGACCAAGCATGTGAATCATAAGTAGGCATATTTAGAATCTGCATGGTCATTAAGTACTCTTGCTTGTGAGTCTGCAACGCCTGCCTCCTCCCCAATCCCCCTAAGTCCTAGGAACCTTATCCAACCACCACAGCTGCTTAGATGCCTTTCTCCTCTAAAATATTTATTGCGTCCTTCACTAAGTGCTAAGTACTTACTGCCTTAAACTACTTTTTAAAATTATCTTACTTGTATTAGTCTGCTTGGCCATGACAACAAAATACCATAGACTAGGTGGCTTAAAGAACAAAAATTTATTCCTCACAGTTCTGGAGGCTGGGAAGTCCAAGGTCAAGGTGCTGTCAAGGTAGGTTTCATTCAGAGGTCTCTTCTTTAGGCTTGTAGGCGGCTGCCATCTTGCTGTGTGCTTATTCGACCTCTTCTTTGAGGGCACAAGGGAAAGCGAGTGGGCGCAAGAAAGCTCTCTGATATCTCTTCTTATAAGGGCACTAATCCCACCAGGAGGGCTTCACCTTCATGACCTCATCTAATGCTAATTATCTCCCAAAGGCCCCATCTCAAAATACTAGCACATTGGGGGTTAGGGACTTCAACATATGGATTTGGAGGGGACATAAACATTCAGTCCATAACACTCTTCTATGCAAATATATCTTACTTCTACAACTAGACCATGAGTACAAGAGTTTTGTGGACTTGTCCTACATATCCCTAAATCCCCAAAGCCTCTAGTACATATCAAATGCCCATAGTTTACTGATTGCCAATGAATTATTTCTGCCTCTATTCAATTAATCAAACACGTAGGACCAATTAAATACACTGAGTCTTACTTAAGTAACTCATGTGAGGGTAACTACATGTCAAATGATTCAATATTTGACTAAAAACATAAACTTTTTTCTTTTGGCTTCTTCAGTGTATGTGCGTGTGTGTCCACATGTGTGCGTGTGTATGTGTTGGGGAGTATATATTTTTTTCCTAACTGATTTTTTAACTGCTTGTTACTAGCGTGTTCTATTTCTGGCTGAAATATTTATTTCCATACCTAGTTGGGATTAAAATAATCAAGAAAAATAACTACAACACTAATGAATGCTGAAGACATAATTAGAAACAAAACAAAGGTAGAAAACAGGAATGTGTAACACAATTCCAACTCTGCAATCTATCTATATCTATATCCATAATCTGTATCTATCCCTATATCTATCTATCTATCTATTATCTATCTATCTAAATCAGGGTCAGTAGAGCAGAATGGTTAAGAATGAGACTCAAACTAGAATGTCTGAATTTGAATCTGAACTCCACAATTCACTAGATATTTGACTCTAGACAAATTACTTAACCCCTCTCGGTTTGTTGTTTTTTTTGGGTGGGGTTAAACTTTTCAAGTTTTTATTTAAATTCTAGTTAGTTAACATATAGTGTAATATTGGTTTCAGGAATAGAATTTTGTGATTCATCACTTACATATAACACCCAGTGCTCATCACAGCAAGTACCTTCCTTAATCCCCATCACTCATTTAACCCATCCCCTCTACCCACCTCCCTCCATCAACCTTAATTTGTCCTATCATTAAGAGTCTCTTATGGTTTGCTTTCCTCTTTTTTTCCTCCCTTCCCCTATGTTCATCTGTTTTGTTTCTTAAATTCTACAAATGAGTGAAATCATATGGTATTTGTCTTTCTCTGACTTACTTCACTTGGCATAATACACTGTAGCTCCATCTACATCATTGCAAATGGCAAAATTTTATTCTTTTTGATGGCTGAGTAATATTCCATTGTGTGTGTGAGATCTTCTTTATCCATTCATCAGTCAATGGACACCTGGACTCTTTCCATAATTTGGCTATTGTTGATAATGCTGCTATAAATATCAGGGTGCATGTATCTCTTCGAATTAGTATTTTTGTATCCTTTGGGTAAATACCTAGTACTGCAATTACTAGGTCATAGGGTAGTTCTATTTTTAACTTTTTGAGGAACCTCCATACTGTTTTCCAGAGTGGCTGTACCAGTTTGCATTCCTACCAACAGTAAAAGAGGGTTCCCCTTTCTCCACATCCTTAACAATATCTGTTGTTTCCTGTGTTGTTAATTTTAGCCATTCTGACAGGTGTGAGGTGGTATCTCATCATGGTTTTGATTTGTATTTCCCTGATGATGAGTGATGTTGAGCATCTTTTCATGTGGCTGTTAGCCATCTGTATGTCTTCTCTGGGAAAATGTCTATTCATGTCTTTTGTCCATTTCTTAACTGGATTATTTGTTTTTTGGGTGTTGAGTTTGATAAGTTCTTTATAGATTTTGGATACCAACCCTTTATCAGATATGTCATTTGCAAATATCTTCTTCCATTCTGTAGGTTGCCTTCTAGTTCTGTTGATTGTTTCCTTTACCATGAAGAAGCTTTTAATCTTGATGAAGTCACAATAGTTCATTTTTGCTTTTGTTTCCCTCGTTCTGGAGACGTGTCTACTAAGAAGTTGCTACGGCCGAGATCAAAGAGGTTGCTGCCTGTGTTCTCTAGAATTTTGATGGTTTCCTGTCTCACATTTACGTCTTTCCTCTATTTTGAATTTATTTTTGTGTGTGGTTAAGAAAGTGGTCCAGTTTCATTCTTCTGCATGTCGTTGTCCAGTTTTCCCAACACCATTTGTTGAAGAGACTATCTTTTTTCCATATGTACATAATATGTACATATTACATAAGTACCTCATAAGATTGTTATGAGAATTTCTGAGTTAATAATTGTAAAGCACATAGAACAGTGCATGACACATTGAAATCTTTACACATGCCTTCATACATCAAATGAAAGAAACTGAAATACAACAAAATATAATAAAATAAAAATATGTCATAAAAGACAATGAATGGATATGGAAATATGTTGGTAGAGGTAATCTCTGATGATGAAGTTATTTGGTTAATACTTTTTTGGGGGGATGGAGGGGTCTGTATCTCCGAAATTTTTATAATAAACATATATTTTTGAAATAAAACCAAGAATAAAAATATAATATTTAAGTATACAATATATGTGTATATAGGTATACCTTTAATACACATATACATATATATATAATTGTTGCATTGTTTACATATCAATTTCTTTTTATGAAAAACTGGAATAATAATTATCTTACAAGGATGTTGTAGAAATTAAATAGGTGAGCTACGCAAAGGTCTCTGTTTACCCTTCTGGATATACTCCCACCCTTCTGTACCTTGACCTGTATGGACTACAGCAAGGGACTCCCTTGGCCTCTGACTTCAGGTTGTGTTTGGTCACTGTGGAGCCCTGATATAAGGTCATAGGGAGAGGAGAATGAGGTAATGTATTTCCTGAACCTCTCCCATCAAGGTCACTTCACAGGCTGGCCCAATGCCCTCCAGCTGGGGGCAAGCTTGATTCCTACAGCATTGGATAGGCTTCTCTCATCTTTCATTCCAGGGGTAATGGCCCCATTCTTATTAGCCCATGGGGTGTTGTCCTATTCCTCTGTGAGTTCCCTACACCCTGCCCACACTTTTGTGAATGTCCTTTTATTAGACCCTCCATGGTTTATTCTAATTGAGCTTGCCATCTGTGTCCTGCTGGGGACTCTAAAATATAAGACAGACATCATCTGACACAGGGTGACTGCTCAGTAATTGCGAGGTTGGGTATTATTGTAGAAGTAAGAAAACAGTGAAAAGGCTAAGTGCCTAAGGCTGGAGCCTAACAATCTGCTAGGAGTGCAAATTCCTTGTCCTTCTGGAATCTGATGCCTTGTTCTAGAGAATAGAGGGTATATATATATATATATAACTATATATATATATATATATATATATATGGTATACACACACACACACACACAGTGTATAGAGTGCTTACTACATGCTGGGCAATAGCCTGAGTTGGCTGAGGACCCACCTGTGAGGTACATAGTTTATGGATGAGAGAACAGTGGTTATAGGTAGTCAATTAACCAGGTTAATTAGGACTAAGTAGTATCTGAAGTGTCTGGCTCCAAAATGTAAGCTCTTAACACAAATTCAAGTGGCTTCCTGAGCCCAGGGCACACAAAGCCAGCAGGGGCTTCAGCCTTTGCGGGGAGGGGGGGCTTACAGCAACTTCCAAGAATTCTGGACAAGCCTGAACCTCATCAGCAGCAACTGACAAGGGCAATTCTGGTCTGGAAAGAGAGGGCCATGGAAAGAACGTATTATAGGCTAATTTTCTTTCCATCATTCAGGGTGATAGAGACAGTCCTTTGCTGGTGGAGAAGGCTGATAATTTTTTGTCATTCTCCAAGCCTCGCTGGTCTTCCTTTCATAGCCTACATATCATGATGCTGTGAACAAATAAACTATGCTCATTATTAACATGATTTGTTAACAATATACCAAGTCTTCCTCCCCTCATGTTTTGGCCAAGCCTCCCTTTTAACATGCACTATAATCTCATGAACTCAATAGTTTCCAAATAAAGAGGCAAGTGCTATAACCATCAGAGAGGCAGCTGGTCTAGTGATTAGGAACACGAACTCTGGGACGCCTGGGTGGCTTAGTAGGTTAAACGCCTGCCTTCAGCTCAGGTCGTGATCCCAGGGTCCTGGGGTCGAATTCTGCACCGTGCCCCTTGCTCAGTGGAGAGCCTGCTTCTCCCTCTGCCTGCTACTGCCCCTGCTTGTGCACGTGCTCTCTCTCTTTCTCTGACAAATAAATAAGTAAAATCTTAAAAAAAAAAAAAGAACACAAACTCTGAAGCTAGATTGCCTGAGTTTACATGCAATGCTATCACTTCACTACCTGTGCCTCTTTACTTACATGCAACAAGAGGATGACTGTAGCATGTGAGGATCGAAAAAGTGAATATATACAAAGTACTTACAACAGTCCATGACACATATGTGCACAAAAAACTACATTTGAGCAGGAACCAGAGCAAGTGCTTTTAAAACTTTGACAATGCAGGGAGGGAGGTAGCAGGAAGTAGGGGGCATAATCAGGTTAAATTAACTAACTTTCTTGCTTGTTTTAAAATAAATAGACATTGGGTATTAAGGAGGGTCCTTGTGATGAGCACTGGGTGTTATACGTAAGTGATGAATCACTAAATTCTACTCCTGAAGCTAATATTACACTGTATACTAACTAACTAGAATTTAAATTAAAAAAAAAAATAGATCCTAAGAGGAATAGAATATCATGGCCTCTCAGTCAATTCATTCATCAAATATTTTTAAGCACCAAATATGTGCCAGGCAGTCTTTATTAAGCATTGGAGATACAGCAGTAAGCATAATAGGCAAGAGATGACATTATATTCTAGAGGTGGAAGATCAACAGTGACTATATAAATATCACACTGACCACAGTCAGTCAAGGTAGTGTGCCAGTCCCTGGGATTAAGACATAAAGACTTACTCTACTGGGGATACCAGTCTCTTTAGGGAGCCTGGGCAGTTACATAAAACTGGCACTTTACTAAAGGCCAGTGAATGTTACTGATGAGTACTGTTGACGGTAGAGGTGAAAAGCCTGAGAAGGAGGCCTGGATGCCATTCACTCACAAGGGCAGGACCCAGTGGGGCTACTCTGCCCCAAGGTGCGGGCCTCATGTGTATAGATTCAGAAGCTCAGTTTAGTTATGGTGTCCAAGGCTGATCAGAAAGTGGAGAACTGATTCCTAATAACCGTATTCACAAAAGAGCAATGGATAAATCAGTATATCAAAATATTTACAAGGGCATATTCTTTTTCTATGACAAAACCCAATTGAACCAGGGAAGGTAACCTTCTGCTAGGACTCAAGATACCTGAGGGGGTAAGAGAGGAAGAGAGGAACCTGAATTCATAATCAGATGTAGTTAGTGAGATGGGATCAAAGAGAAATGAGTTAGACAGTCATAGGCCAAAGGAGTTAAATAGTCTCAGATGAGATAGCTGTAGCATGGGCTATTCCCTTCTCAAGCATGCTGGTTTCCTGTGTCCATCACAATCAAGTCCTCTTTTCCTGGGCTGAGCTAGATATACGCCCTACTAATTTTAAGTCCTTCTTGTCTTTGTTCCATGCAGACCTCTCCTTTTTTATTAAAAGGCTCTTTCTTCAGTACCTTAGACTAAGCAGTTTTAGCCTGATCTTAAGTCTTTTTCCTTCTGGTTCTGCTGTGATCCTATTCTTCAGGATAATGTCTGCTAATGGCTAATACCACATCTTAGGTGATTTTATAAATTCAACATTCGGAAGGGACTCTTAGAATAGCATACCATGTACCCTCCTGTGGACTACCTATCACCAAAGGGTTGGAAGGAATTGCTGATAACACCCTGAGATGAATAGAGAATCTTGCATGTAAGAACACCACTTTGAGTAAAGGATGGAGGCAGGAAAGAGCATTTGAAGAACTAAGTGAAGCAAATTTCTAGCAGAGATGGGATCATAATGGGAACATGACTCAGAATAAAAGAGATGGATAGGACTATAATATGGAAGGCCTTAAACTCCAAGCCAAGAGTTAGGAATATATTATATAAGCAGAAGGGGGACTACTGAATATTGTTGAACAGGAAGGTGACATATACAAAGATGAGTCCTTGAAAAATTAATTTGGCAATAATGCATAGGGAAAAGTAGAGAGGTGGATTTGGAAGAAAGAAGAGGTGGCAGTAAGTCATTCTTTGGCCTAGGACAAAGGAGAGGACAGTATATCAAACCTTGAGTGCATTCTTAAGTCCTAGAAAGTTGGCCATTGATCAAAATGAGCCAGTCTTCCTTTCCTCTCATTCTCAACTGTCTTTCCATAAAACCTGTTTCCCGGCTCCTTCCAAAAGCACCCAAACACACACTAATTCTTTTCCTTCCAGGCAATTTTATGTGGAGTAGACCAAGGTGCCTGGGGAAAAAAGGCTCAGGAGGCTGAATGAAGAATCTGGAAACAGCGAGGAGTTCTGAATACTTTCAGCTAAACTAGCATACTAGAGCTAATCAGCATCAGGGCACAAGGCACAGTTGGGAATGTTAGCTCAGTCATCAAAGTGAGGATACTATTACTTTCTGCATCAGTACAATAAGAGAGTTGAGCTAAAAGGCCTGTAAATCCACTTCTAGTGTCTATATTCTAGAGTCTAGATTCCCTTTATTTTAGGAATTCAGGTCAGTCCACACCAGCATACAAACTGAGGTCAGGAACAGACATTCATTTATCAGGATGAGAAGAAGCCAGCAATACAAAGAGCAGGGGAAAAGATTTCTTGGCAGAAAGAATAGCATCTCTTAAAGGCTAAAAGGAAAACATGCTGGCAAGGAGAAAGACAAATGAGGAGGAAGAGTTAATAATGGTTTATATTTACTAGACACTGTCCACATGCTATATTCTAATTGTTTATATGTATTAGCTCTTTTAGACCTCAAAATTTTCCTATAAGGCAGGTGATATTATCATTCTCATTTTACAGAAGAAGAAACAGAGGCAGAGAAGTTAAGTTCTTCACCCATGGTCATAAAGATAGTGGTGGTGGAGCTGGGATTGGCTCCCTGGAAGTCTGGTCTCCTACCCCACTCTTAACCGCAGTGCTTGAAGTATTTACGGAACTGGACGAAGGTAGTGTGGCTGGAGTACACGGAGCCAGAAGAATGGCCCAAGGTAAAGTTGGAGAGGTAGGTAGGGGCCAACTCATGAAAAATCTATGATAAATAACTTGATTTAATTCAATGTGTAGTGGGAAGTACTGAGGAGTTCTGAGTAGGAGAGTGACGTGGTACAATTTACTTTCTAAAAGATCCCTCCGATCGCTGGGTATAGATGGCCTTGGATTAACAGTGTGATCATCACCTGGGAGCTCATTAGAGATGCAGAACCACAGGCTCCAACCCAGGCATATTGAATCACAATCTTCCTTTTAGCAAATCTCCTGCATAAGTGTATACACATTAAAAAACTGAGAAGCACAGGCTTAGAGATTCCACTTCATAATGGTTGGAGAGTGGAGAAGCCTGTAAATGAGACTGGAGAGGTGTGGCCATTAAGGAAAGAGAAGGATTGGGAATGAGTAGGGGCACAGAAACCAAAAGAGGAAAATATTTCAAGAGGAAAAGAGTTATGAGTTGCATTGATGTTACATCAACGCCAAATAAGCTAGACAAGAATCAAGTGGATTTGGCAACAGGAAGGTCTTGGTGACTGAGAAAGAATAGGTCCAATGGATGGTGGTGATGAAATTAGAAATTTGACTGTAATCTTGGACAAAGCCGAACAGGCCTCTGCAAATCAAAGTCAGGGATGCATTGGGCTTGAGCCAAAAAGATGTATTAAGGTCAGAGGGAGCAGGGGTTTGAGGAGGAAAGAGAGAAACTCATCATGTCAGGGTCAAGATTTGGAAAAGAAGAAGTCAGAAAAACAAACCCCCCCATCCATGAAAAGATCATTTAAGGTTCTTAAACACCTGTTGCTCTGTCTACCTCTCATACATGGCAATGTCAAGCATACCCACTCTTCAGGTAGGGTCCAGGTCAGAAAGTCACAATCAACATGGGAATGATCCAAAAAAGTTATTTATTCAGCTACTACCTTCCAGGCATTGGTCTAGATGCTGGGGCTACAACAGTGAAAAGACAGACTTATTTGGTTCCGGCCTTTGTGGTCTTATGATGGGGGTGGAGAGAGGAAACGGGGATGTCCAGCAAAGGAGAGCAGAAAATAAGCAAATCAATACACAAAACGATGTCAAGTAACAGTACCATAAATCAAACTAGACCAGGGTAATGATATAGATAGGAATAATAGGGCCTGGTGTTTTCGACAAAATAATCTGAGAAGACCCCCCTGGGGTGGTGACATATGAACATTTGAAGAGAGATATAGGATAAATAGCAACCAGATTTATTTTAAAACACTGTATTTAGGACCTATATAGATTGTTCTGGAAATGTTGGGAATTCTGGAAAATGTTCAGCAAGCCTTCAGGTGGGGAAGTGTCTTCCAAATTGATAATTACCTCTAATAAATAATAAGGACCAGGCCTCTAAGAAATTGCAGCAAGCCCAGTGGGACAATGGCTTGGGGCTCTTTCTATGAATGTCTGGGGCAGGGTGAGACCAGTGAATCTGTGAGGCCCAGGCAGGATAAAGGGGCCAAGCTATCAATCACTTCAGTCTAGACGGTGCTGAGTTGTAGGGCATGGGGAGGCTGCAGGCTCCGGGTTATTCCTGCTCTCATAAACCTGTTTTTTCTTCTTCCCCTATAATACATTTCCTCCTAGCCGGTTCCCAGGACCACAGCCCTGCTCCAGTTCTGTGCTAGCAATTCTCTCAGCAATGGCTTCCTCAGTGCACCACCAACCCCACCAAAGAACCTATGAGGCTGAAGACAGGCATGATCCAGCTTCTGATAAAAGGACAGTCTTCTTTATATCTGTTGCTCCACTGCAAAAGTTCTTCCACCTGAAGACTCAGACCTAAATATATAAAAGCTTCCACTTAGTGGACGCTGAAAATTTCTTCATGGAATGTCTTTCCATGGATAATTTTGAGCATACCTGAAAACTGTTTCAGAAGCTAGAACTCTTAAGTCAGTTGTTTCCTTCCCATTATGCCCCAGTGTGATTCTATTATAAGAAAATGTAGTCCCATTTTGTGGATGTTGAAAGCCAGTAAGGGAGTTTGGTTCTCTAAATTATATACCTCTATTTGGGTTTTTGAAAGCCATTCCTTTCCCGGATTATGCCTAATTTTGAACAGGCGGACTTTTTTTATTCAGTTCATTGTAACACTATTCCCAAATTGGCTAATAGAGCCCTTGATGCCTTTCTTAGATGTAACTGGCATAAATGTCTGCCTTAATAAAGCTGAATATCTAGAGGTGGGTTTTTTTCTCCCTTGAAAAATGCCATGTTTATGCTGAGTGCCACACATTTACTCCAAATTTCCTATTTCAGCCAGCAGAGATTTGTCACGATGTGACATGCTGTACATTTTCTTAGAGCTTATCAAGACTATCTGGAAGATATATTACTTCAGTTAGGTGTGTCAAACCATCTGCCACAGAAAATTCAAAATGCCCTCTCTGCCACCTGATGGAACACAGCTGATTTATTCAGAAGGTAGCTGGAAAGTTGGCAAAGGCTCAGTGCTTCATGGAGGGAAGAGGTGCTGTCACGAGACACAAAAACGAAAACCTTACTCATTAGAAAAAAGGAATGCCTGCTGAAGGCAAAGTGGAAGGAAACATAACAGATGCCCTTATTAAATTAGTTCAGTTTATAGTAGATTGAAGATCCCAGGTTGACTTAATATGAATGAGTCTTGACATAATCCTTAGAAGTCGATCAGTTATTCTGCAGCTGCTTTGCCACACCACCTGCATATTTTGTGTGCAGATGATGTGCAGCTCCTAGAAACCTCCTCATAAAGGTTGACGTGCAAGTTGCCCCATATGTACAATTTACAATCCTTCGTATATTTGGACTGGGGGTAGAGAGGAATATGATGGAAATGTGGCATGTCATTAATTGCTCTGCATTTCTTTCCTGCCTGAAAGATTATCAAGAAATGGGAAAGTAAACATTGAATGTTTTATTTTAGAGAATCAGCAGTGAAGTATAAGCAGCATTAATGTGGTCCCAAGAGGAAAATGGGGGCCTTATGTATTTCTCCTAACAGGAATGCTCCGAATCATACTTTATCACCAAACCTGACTCTTTTTCATAGACAATGTGGAGTGGATCTTACCCAGGCTTGTGGTTCTTCTTCCCTGCCCCCTGTCAGCTAACTGAAACCCTTTATCCTGAAACCCTTAAACACAGAATTTTTCAATCTCAGCACTACTGATATCTTGTACCTGATAATTCTTTGTTGCATGTTTATATGTGGGAGGAGGAGGTGTCTTGTGTATTGTAGGATATTTAGCCACATTTTTGGCCTCTACCTACCAGATGTCTGCAATACCTCCCCAGTCATGACAATCAAAAATGTCTCCAGACATTTTTTTTAGGATTTTATTGATTAATTAATTAATTTAAGAAAGAGAGAGAATGCATGGGGGCAGAAGCAGAGGGAGGGACAAGCAAACTCTGCACTGAGCACAGAGCCCCACATGGGGCTCGATCTCACGACCCTGAGATCATGACCTGAGCCAAAATCAAGAGTCAGACACTTAACCAACTGAGCCATCTGGCACCCCTGTCTCCAGACATTACTAAGTGTCCCCTAGAGTGAGAGGGGTAAATCATCCTTGGTTAAGAACCACTCCATTAATGGTTTTGGGGAGTAGAGATGCCAGAGTTCCCCTTGGCAAGTCATATGACAATTTGCAACCAATTGCAGATCACAGGAAGGTGGTAGCTGTTTCAATTACTAAGGAGTGCCCATTGTTTCTTCATGTGGATAATGGAACTACCAATGAGACCAAATTCTTGGCCATAGGTGATTTGTGGATATAACACTATTAAAATCCTGTTCCCTAGCAGTCATGAGAGAGAAAGATATGCCATTTTCATGATCTGGAGTAAACTGTCCAAGGTCATGAGATATCTTGTGGGTCTCCCAAGGAAACCAAGGTAGGGCAGATCAAGAACTCATAACCTTCATTTCTCATTGTCTAGTTAACCACAACAAAAGCAAAGCACTATTCATCAAGACAAGAAGCAGTCATAATTCAGACTTCAATTATGTCTCCTGTGTGAGTGTCAGGAAGCAGCATGATGGGCTTCCCATAAACCCATGAAGGATGTGGGCTGAAATACTATCACACTCAGGATAAGAAGAAGTTCACACGGCCAAATGATAATGGCCAAATGATATTGTAAACTGACATGTGAAAAATGCTTTATGCTTTAAATCAAGAAATAAATGGTAAAGAATTTGGCATTGATTTTTTACAATCTCTCTCTCTCTCTCTCTCACACACACACACACACACACACAGTTGCTTATTTTAACCTAAAATTTGGATTCTACTTTATTCAATAAAGAATATGTCCCTAAATCACTGGTGTTCATTACGTAGAAGTTATCCTTTTACAATTATTCATAAAATTGATTTAAAACACTTTAAGGACTAAAATACATACATACAACATACATAAAACCTTTTCTAAATTTTGCTCTTTATGAAGTTCAAGACGTATTTTTCCAATGTAGAGGGATCCCCTTCTTACATGCCTGTTGGAGCTTAATTTTTATAACACTGTTCATATAGCACTTAGCACTTGCCCGCATATCTCAAGTAATCATTACAAATACAACTGTCCTCATTTGACAATTGAGAAGACTGACACTGAAGTTTTCTTCAACATCATCTGGGGAGGAAAGGAGTGTGGAAGATTAAACACTGCTCCTCTGGTTTCGTCAAATACAGCTTTAACCACTTGCATTTGTTGGGATACAAAAGAGACACACTAGCTGCTAAAATGCTATAAACTTAGATGTTTGCATCTGAATGGTGGACGATAAAATGTTTAAAGAAAAAATGGTAACAAATTCGAATATGACATTCTAGACTGGCTCTTTGAGAAGGCAAAATGCTTGGTGGATCAGAGTCTGCAAGTATAGCAGTATTAGCCGGCAGGTATAATTGTAAGGGGATATAGACTCTAGGCATATCCCACACATGTCTTCCTCTTCCTCCTTCCTCCATGAATTTACTCAAGTTAAATCACAGTAACATGAACACCAAGGGTAGCCCTACAGTTAAAGGAAAATCATAAAGAGACAAAAGAAGATATGTTACATGACTAGAGAAGGAAGCAGTCTCCATTATTGTTATTTTGGAGATGGTAAGAGGCTGTATAGGTAATTGATACCCATCACCTCTAGGTCTTTCTTTAGTGCTAATTCACAGCTACCTTGTCTTTTATCTCAAGCCAACTGCCTTTTCAGGTCATGGTCTTTTTAACTGAAAGTGTGGGCCAGCACCCACACATCACCCTAGCTTCCTCCCAACCACTGGATCTATGGTAAGTGTTCTTATCTTGGAATAGTACTGACAGAGGGAGTAAAAAATTAAAAATTGCTTCCTAGTTCAGTGCTTAGGGGAGAATAAGCAATAAGAGTTTCATGGTGTCATCTCTCCTCTTAGGAACTAATTTTTTCTAAGATACGTTTTCATGTTCAATGGCTTATAGGAAAATTGAGGGTCATAATATAAGCCAGCCTCCCTAAGGTGATATGAATAGCTCATAACAAAACAATTTTGACTCAGTCAATGTTCAGCACATAGTCATAAAGAATAGAGCCCAGGTGATGGGCACTGTATAAACCTGAAACAGAATAGATTTAGGAATTAAAGCATTCAGAGCTTGTCAGCTGCTCCCCATGTATTAACGTGTGTTCCTGCCAAATAGTGTTGTCCATGCTTGTTGTCCTTTTGCAGTCGCTATGCACCAATTATCTCTGCACATTTATCCTCATTATCTCTAATTATAATAATGAGAATCTAAATTTTTGTGGAGCCTTAAGTTACTTTCTGATACCAAGGGAGGAACATTAACTCTTTCAAGTCTTTAGGGTGTCATTAAAGCCACAGAAACAATAGCACGCTGAATGACACCTACTGGCCAGAAAAAATAATCTACCTCTTTCAGTGTTTAGCAGAAAACCCTGGAGCTCAGTGCAGGTGACAACACAAAATAGTGATATAAATAGTGATCCTAATCTGTGCATTGAGTTACAGTGAAAACTAGTCTTGGGGCACCTGGCTGGTTCAGCTGGTAGAGCGTGCAACTCTTGATCTCAGGGTTGTGAGTTTGAGCCTCACATTGGGTGTAGAGATTACTTAAACATTTTTTAAAAAATAGTCTTGTTATCTGTGGTCCTCTCCTTGGGTGCAGCTAAGATTTTAATTTTTTCTGAAGAGTTCTGGCAGCACAGTCATAGTCAAGCTGGAACTCTGGTTCTTTGGTACTTAATTCAATGGCTCTTGCTAAATAATAAAGGCATAAGCCTTGTGAGTCAGAGTCTCTTGAATCTGATAACTCCAGAAAACACATTTTATTTTATTTTTTTTTAAGATTTTATTTATTTATTTGACAGAGAGAGACACAGCGAGAGAGGGAACACAACCAGGGCGAGTGGGAGAAGGAAAAGCAGGCTCCCTGCTCCCTGTGGGACTCGATCCCAGGACCCTGAGATCATGACCTGAGCTGAAGGCAGATGCTTAATGACTGAGCCACCCAGGTGCCCCCAGAAAACACATTTTAAAGAACTCCAAGGCCTTTAAGAAGTCTGCCATGAGAAGTAAGTTCTCTAGCATTTACAGATTATTTAGAGACTATAGAAAGTTGTTATACCATGGGTCTAGGAACCAGCTTCTCAGTGAAAAGTTATTAAACAAATAGTCAAAACAACACCCCTGTCCTTCCAACAGGATCTCTGCCTTTTTCTAACCTATCTGACTTCTTTCTCAGTGCTGTGGGAATTCCAGTGTCTACATAAACCCACTGGTATCATGGAATATTTGTGGTTCAAAGCATATTTCATTATGCCCAATCCTTTCAACATAGCAGATGGCATTCTAATTTGTCTAGAAGACCACTTTAGAGACTATGTATTTGCTCAGTAAAGTGATTTTGATTTAGACCCTGATATTTTGGCATATACACCACCCCTACACTGAATATTTATCAGTGACCCATTCCCACTCCTGTCCTAAAAAGGGACATGTGCTCATTTTCTTCCAAACTTGATGCTTATGTACTAACTGATTAAACACAAATAACAGAATGGGAATTTTCAAATTTTTAATTCAGTTTCTGACGATACTTTTAATATAAATATAAATAGATAAATATAATGTGAGAGTTTCTTCAACACAAATAGTGTCCTCATGTAGGTTAGTGGATATTTTTTATACTATTAGTGCTGTTTAAACTTGTATTTCTTCTGAGACTACCTCACATTTCAAATCAAGACACTCACCTATCATATGTACATAGGATAATTTCCATAGCAACACTCTTTCTCTTTAAATTTTTAGTATTGTCATTTTTTAAGTACTAATTATCTGGTTGTTTGGTTGCAAAAATCACAGGCCAAAAAAAATGGAATTCATTAAAAATGTGCAAAACATTGTGGTCTGATGTCTTTGAAAATAAAAGAATATACAATAAAAGTCCAGTTTTTCATTATCATGTAGCTTTGTGCTATTCTTTTCCACAGCTTTAACCTCTGTCCTATTGCCAAAAAAAAACAACCCCCAAACAACACAAAACAAAACCAGGAGCCAGACGTAACAAATACTTTGAAAAGCTGAGCCTATCATCGAGGGAGTTAGCTTCCATTCCTTTTATCTTACCTTATTGTAACAGCTGAAATGGGGCTCTGGAGAGCTTTCCTGAAACTGCTTCTTAATAGATTCTAAAGAGTCTCGGGTTATTTGAAGAATCCTTGACAGACACTGATGAAGGAAAACACTCCATGACACATACCATACACTTCAAATCTAGAGGGTCACGTGAGCAATTACAATTCTATTTCAAAGTTTGTTGGTGTGGAAACCTCACAAAAGAGTTGCACCTCCAAATAACTCCTTGCTCCCGTCCCTGATCCCATCCACAGCCCCTTCCGCACCCAAACCATGAGGGAAGAAGCCCTCCTGAAGCTTTCTTCCTGGGTCCCCTGGGGCTACACTTGTGCCTGCCTCCACAGGTCATCTGTGAATGTTCTTTATGCAACGTGGGTGTGTTTCCCAGAGGCTTCTAAAAACAGATTCAATGATTCTGGAATTCTTAAACCTCTTTTGTCAAAAAAATTTTTAAGATGAATTAATTAATTTGTCAAATCCTTCCACTCGGGTATCATGAGATTCAGATAGCAATAGATGCCTGCAGAATAAAGCATCATTTCCCACTAGTGCTAAACATCTTTTTTCTTGCTCTTCTTTGCATTCCAATTCATGATTCTGAAAATATTCATGGATTGGTGCAATATTCACAACAGTTGTATTTGGCTAAGGAATATTTTGCAATATTAAACAATTCGTTTTTCCCTTAGATCTGTACAACTAGGTGGAACACCAAGAAGCAGGGTACCATTTCTTTACATTGGCAACTAGCTGGAACATGAATAATATAATTGTGAACACTTTTATATGAATATTTAGTAAAATAGAGTTTAAAATATTTTAAAACTTCAGCTTCATTTATTTTTATTTAAAATGTGATACTTATTAGTTAAAGTACATATTTTTGCCTTTAAATTTAATTGGTAACTATGAATATTAAGTTTTATAAAGCTGTATAAAAACAATAGCTTTACACAAATGTTCTATTTGTCATTTTGAAGGCTGTAGGGGATGAAAACTACCTTTCTTCCCTTCCAGGCTCTTTGGCTGGTCTAATAATTAAATTGACATAAGACAGTTTAACAGGAGAAAAAGAAATTTAATTTCATACATATGGGAGCTCATAAAAATATGAGACTCAAGGAAGGGACCAAAGCAGGCAGCTTTTTTACCTTTTAGACAAAGAATTTGTGAAAAATTGACAAGACAAATTTGTTTATCCAGCCTTCTTGGCCCTGAATTCCCTCTCTCTGGTGACGAGTACGCCTTTTGCCCTCTGGGTACAGGTAGAGTACCCTTCACATGGGAAAATTATTTCCTGCTTTCAGGGGGACAGTGGAGGGTCAGAGTATCCTTATTACACTGGCTGTTTCTTAAGTAACTTTAATTCAAAATCCATATATACAATGGAATATTACTCAGCCGTCAGAAAGGATGAATACCCAATATTTACATCAACATGGATGGAACTGGAGGAGATTATGCTAAGTAAAATAAGTCAAACAGAGAAAGACAATTATCATATGATTTCACTTATTTGTGGAACATACGGAATAGCATGGAGGACATTAGGATAAGGAAGGGAAAAATGAAGAGGGGGGAATCGGAGGGAGAGACGAACCATGAGAGACTATGACTCTGAGAAACAAACAGGGTTCTAAAAGGGAGAGGGGTGGGGGGATAGGTGAGCCCAGTGATAGGTATTAAGGAGGGCATGTATTGCATGGAGCACTAGGTGTTATATACAAACAATGAATCATGGAACACTACATCAAAAACTAATGATGTACTGTATGGTGACTAACATAAGAAAAAATTATTAAAAACATCATCAGTATTCCAAAGTGACATATTTTGGGATGCCCTGCTCTGAACCCTATCATGGTACAATTTCAAGATAGGAAGATAAAACATGTTTTATTTAACAGTTTGTCAATTGATTTTTAACTTACAAATTCCCAGGCCACATAAATTTTAGGGGCAGGCCTGTTCACCTTTAGTCAAGAATTCCCAATTTTGTGTTCAGTTTCACTTTACCTGGATAGCCTCTTGCCAGGCTCCTCTCTGCATACTACTCTTCTGGAGTTTTCTTGGATTCTCAGAAGGACGTAAAGAGGGGCCAAAGTGATGAAGCTTCTCCAGTTTCCACCCAGGATATTATCTTCCATGCTCTGCTCTTTCTTCCAGCACTCATCAATATATAAAGGCACGATCTCAAGGTTTAGTGGAATGAAAGCCATCAAATTCTCACCAGAAAGTTGGGGAACTATTCCCAAGTCTATCCCAGAAAATGTGTCCAAATGAAAAGAGTTTCCTTTTTCCCCTTCATCTTATGACATTATGACCCATTCCAAAGTCATAAAAGATTTATTCACATCAAGTATATAATGTATATTCTGTGAGTAAAGCAAAATTTTCTGATCAGTGAGTCATTCTCTCAAAAACAGAAAAGAAAAATTACTCATGTGGGCTACAATTATTTGGTGAAAATTTCTGGAACATTACCTCTTAACACTCCTCATATTTTTAGATCTTTGACTTATGGTCTAAATTTAAGAAGTTAAATACCATTTGAACTTTATTTGGAATAAACTACTCATCTCATTATTTTAGGAATGCCTGAAATCTAGCTAATGGGGAGGGGGATACGTCCCCAATTTATGCTCTAAGGTCTGCATGGATCTCTCAAGATGTAATACATGTGTAAGCTGCTATTAATAATAATTTGTCATGATTAGGGAAAAAATTAGGTAGTCCTTGACTGTCAGGTTGTTATCCTAATGAAAAGCTGTCAAGATAATTTTATTTTACCCTGAAATGTCTCCATCAATTAACTTTAGCTGATTGCCAGAACATTAACCTTGGTTTGCCTTTCAGATCTGCTGTTCTCAGAATGCTGTGTAAATAAAGATATGGTATCAAATATGTCACCGTTTAAAGCTGATATGTTGGATTTTTTCTATGCTATATAAATAAAATCTAATGTTCTAATCATGAAAAATGCATTGAGTATTTTCCTGGTATTAAAAAAGTATACCTGAAAGTGTCAAGTGAACTCTAAATCTTATGGCAGGTGCAGGTCTGATACAGGTTTTTCAATGTCCATAGAACTACCTTATGATCACATGAAACCATAATATAATGACCCCATAAGTGACACTCATTGTTACAGTTAGTACTGGAAGTGACACTTATCAGATCTCCTTGACAATTCTGGTGATAGTAGGCTCCCCAGGAAGGTTATACTCATGGTTCACATAAGGGAAGCAGGTCCAGATGTCAGGAAAGAAAAAAATATATTAGTGTTTTAATGGCCCCAACACAACAGAGTTTTGGCCAGTGATAACATCCTTAAAACCCCCATATCCACCCAGTTTTGTTCCTTGGTTTTCTTCTGTTGGAGTTCTGTTATCTCCAGAAAAAAATGAGGTGTTGGTACAGCGAGTAATGATTCATAGATCTCTTGCCACAGAGTTGAGTTCTTAATTACTCCAACTGCATTTGGGGAAAGCACAGGGATACTGCATTACAGATAATATTGAACTTTTCAACAATACAGCAAAATTTTATATTAAATAGTCTTTATGTACTTCTTCCTTTACTTGACTGAAAACTCAAGGACAGGAATAACATACAACACATGACTGCCTCCTCAAATATCCAGCATGATACCAGAGGTTCAAATATTGTTCGTTGATTGAGAGAGAAAATGAATGGACTTGTGTTCTGATCAAATGTTTGGTCAGGTATCCAACTGAAAATAACTACGAAGACTGAGGAAAATACTTATTAAGCCTTATTAATTGCACTGAAGACCTTGTAAGAATGTGGGGATTCTTCAGGCCAAAATCTATCATAAGAGGAAGATCACTTTTACTCTGGGAGCATATGCTGAACCTGGCAAACCTGAACTTCAGTTTTCATGGCCTCACTGGAACAGGAACAGAAGCCGCACTCAGAACCTGCTGACGGGGAACTTTAATAAGAGACCTTTCCCTCATAAAGTTCCATTCACAGTTTAAGTCTGAACCAGATGCAAACCACCTCTTTTCCCAACATGAGGATACTTCAAGGAAAGTTGCTTTGGTGCTGAACAAAAATGGGAAGAATGTCCCTAAAAAGTTATTTTTATAAAGTTGGCCTGGGGCACCTGGGTGGTGCAGTCGGCTGAATGTCTGACGCCTGGTTTCAGCTTAGGTCATGATCTCAGGGTCATGAGATCAAGTCCCCTGCCAGGCTCTGCACTCAGCATGGAGCCCCCACCCCCTTGCCTCAAATAAATAAATCTTAAAAAAAAATTGGCCATTATGACAGTTTGCAAGCTAAATTTAAATTCACTAAGAAAATATAACAAATGTACCACACGTGTACAGGATGTAGATGGTAGGGGAGGCAGTGTATGGTAGGAGAGTGGACACGTTAATTTAAAAAAGTTAACTACAGGAGTCCTCAAAAATCTGAAACTGAGTTTTTATCTTAAAAAGTTTCCAGGGGTGCCTGGGTGGCTCAATTGGTTGTGTTCAACTCCTGGTTTCAGCTCGGGTCCTGATCTCAAGGTTATGAGGTTCAGTCCCATGGTGGGTTCTGTGCTCAGTGTGGAGCCTACTTGGGATTCTTTCCACCTCCTTCTCCCTCCTCTCTTGCTCCTTTCCCTGCTCTCTCTCAATAAATAAATAAATGAATACAATCTTTAAAAAGGTTCCAAACTTTTAGTGTTTCATGATCCTCTCTTCAAGTCCCCTCTGAAAGAATGTACCAATACTCTAGGCCTTGAGAATTCCCACAAATATTTTTGTAAGGACATGCACACAGTCAAAACCCAAAAATGCCCAAGGAAACAAGTCTAAAGTAAAATCCAACAGAAATGGAGCTCTGAAAAATTTCAAATGTTGAAATAATAAAACTCATGATTTAAAATAAATCAAATACAAGCTTGAAAATATTTTCAGGAAATATGAAATATAAAATATGGTGTAAGAGATTTGAATGACAATGAGATAGTACTTTCAGAAATGATAAATATAATAATTGTAATAGAAAACTTAATAAGCGGATTTACCAGCAGATCAGATACACCTGAACAAAGTCACCATAAATTGAAAAATAGGCCAAACAAAACAATTCAACATGCAGCACAGACAAAAGATATACAGAGTCTGAATGTACAGCTATGAGACAGAGAAGATGAGGTAAGAAGGTGTAACGTACATATAACTGGAGTTCTACAAAGAGGAGAAGAAGAAAGAGACTTGGGCAATATTTGAAGATAATAATGACTGGCATTTTCCATACCTGAAAAATGACATTGATTCATAGGCATAGGAATCTTAAGGAATCCCAAGCAGGATAAATACAAAGAAATGCATATCTAGTCATATCATAGAGACCTGCCCAACAACAAAGACCACTGAGAGATTTAAGGCAGTCAGAGAGAAAAAGATGATTACCACAAAGGAGCAACATTTCAACTAACAGACACCAAGGAAGCTATAGGAGAATGGAATGCAAATCTTCAATTTGCAGAGAAAATACTTGCCAACAAGATAAGGGAGGGAAAAAAAGATAAGGGAGAAATAAATTCATTTTCAGAAAAAAATGTTTGCCAACAGCAGACTCTCACACAAGGAAATTCTAAAGGAAGAAGTAAAGTGAACACATATCTATGATGCAAGAAGGAATAAAAAGCATAGAAACTGGTACGTATAAGCACACATAAGTGAACACATCTAAGCATAAGTGAGTGATAATAGAAATGCAAGCGCATCCTGTCCAGACCACATAGGTATTTTGATCTCTTCTCGCTACTTCCATTACTGCCACCCTAAGCTAAACCAACATCATCTTTTGCTTGGATCGTGGCAATGATCTTTTCTAAAGTGTCCTTCTGGTTCTGCCCTCAGCCAGATTGATTAGTTTAAAATGTAAATTGGTTCATGACATTCCTCTGCTCAAAACTCTCCAATAGCTCCCAAATCAGTCAGAATAAAACATAAAGTCCTTATAGATCTACAAGGCCCACATGATCAGGCCCCACATAACCAAGCCCTCCATTTTGTCTCCGGCTTTATTTCATAATGCTCTTCCTCATTATCTTTATTCCAGTTGAACTGGACTTCCACTGTCCTTTAATCTGCCAGTTATTGCTGCCTCTGGGCCTTTAAAAGTTCTGCTCCCTCTGCCTAGAATGTTTTTCGCTTAGAAATACACAACTCTCTCCACTACTCGAAAGTGACCTTTTCAATGAGACCTGGTGGGAAAAAGACACTCAGAGTATATTCCTTCTATTACTTGGGTGTTTGACGTATAATCATTCTTTAAAGATTGTGGTTTATACACTCCTCTGTGTATTTCAACACTTTACCAGCTGCCTGACCACTATTTGTGACATTCTATTGGTGCAGCTGAGGATTAGCCAACTAAGGTGGTAGTTTTATTTATTTAAGGTGTATTAACTCCTACTCCTTTCCCAAGCTTATGGCAGGCTTTGGAAGTAAGTATGTCTAGGGTCAAATTCTACCTTTGCCATATACTAGCCAGCCTTGAGCAATTCCATTAACTTTTATGAGCCTGTGTTTCTTCAACTTTGTAGGGTTGATGAAAAAAATATGAAATAAGACAGGTAAGACATCTCTCACCAGTATCTGATACATAATAGATACTCACTAAATGGAAATATTACACCAGAGTACATTTGGCTGACCCAGAGGTGAGGAATATGAGAATGGGGATAGAGGAAGAGTCTAGGAGGGAGAACAGAATCCATTTCTTTCAACAAATACTTTCTTCAAAATGTAGGTAGGATTTAGGTCATTAGACAGTTTTTGTAGGTAGATTCATCTGTGATCACAAGGAGCTAAGACAGGAATGTGAGTTTCCTGAGGGATCATTAGGCCAACAATCTTTCAAAGGAGGCTCAGTGCCTCAAGAAAATCTAGCTATATTCTAGAGCCCTCCTGAAGAAATGAGTTGTGTTTTATCTCAGTCTGAACCTACAGCTATGTCTGGCAGCTGAGGCCTTAAAGATCTCCTACATCCCTCAGGAAAGGAAGGCACCATTGGCTCTGTCTTTAAGCCTAGTTCTCTTTCTGATTCCAACAGCACTTCACGGTTGAAGTTTCCTAGGGAACCCTAAAGATCCCTTCAAATGAAGTCCCTGATGCCATGGTTCTCTCTGCTGCTAGAAGGTCCTCATTTTTTGGTCTTGTATTAGTCCTTTATTCTGTCACATACCTGTGAATTTACATACTGATA
Organism: Mirounga leonina; assembly: GCF_011800145.1. Classification (NCBI taxonomy): domain Eukaryota; kingdom Metazoa; phylum Chordata; class Mammalia; order Carnivora; family Phocidae; genus Mirounga; species Mirounga leonina. Next base: position 6,422,625 of record NW_023270871.1, read on the forward strand.
CTGGCCTTGTATCAATTTACCTCAGAGCTAATCCAGGTTTCTCTGCAAGATTGTGCTCATAATTTTTATTTGATCTTAGTTTTTGCCTAGTTTTTAAAAATCTGATTTTTACATTTTCCTAGAAGAAATAGGGTCATGAGCTATGTTTCACAATTTATATAGCTGATTATATGTCCTCTGATTTTGTGTGTTATTCCAACAGCTTCCTTCCGAAAGTTCCCTTCCCTACTTTCCATGCTTTGTATTCTGTCCTTTCATCATGTAGTACTTGCTCTGCTATTATGAAGGATTGGGCATATTGTGATATGAGTAGTATGGATAAGGCAGTATTTTCTCTTTCCCCAAATATTCTGCTTACCTAGAATAGGACCTAATACAAACTTAGTACTATTTGTGCAGAACCTAGCAGATCTTTATAAGAGAAAGAGAAAATGGTATAATGTTGAAAAAGTACTGAGAAGCAAAAAGATGCTCCTTCTGCAACAAAAAGAGTAAATGACTTATTTCTGGAATTGCCTAAAATGAAGTAACTAATATCTAATTCATATTTTTTTCTCTATCCTACTACATACAAAAAAAATTTTCCTGTACAGATCTGAAAGAGTGATTTTTCTCTCCTGGCCCTTTCTATCCCCCCACTCCAAACAGATTTTGTTTTCCTTTCAACCTGTGAGAGGGGCATTATGTATGCCCTGCATAGGGCTATAAGGGACTTATCTTAATTTTTGTTTTTTATAATTTTTTAAAGGATTTATTTATTTATTTGTCAGAGAGAGAGAGCACAAACAGAGAGAGAAACTGGCAGAGGGAGAAGCAGGCTCCCCACTGAGTAAGGGGCTGATGTGGGACTCAATCCCAGGACCCTGGGATCATGACCTGAGCTGAAAGCAGATGCTTAACCGACTGAGCCACCCAGGTGTCCTTCTTAATTTTTATTGTATTTATGTCATTTCCCTTGTAGGACTTCAGTAGAACAGATTTATAAGTGAACACACAATTTAAGATGATACTATTATTCTAAACACAGGAGGATGTACTCCATAATTTGAGGCAAAAAAAAAATCACTTATTTATCTATGCCTTTAAGAAACTCATCATATTACTGGAATAAGAAATAAACATGATGAGGATTCAGCAGAGGAAGAGATAACCCACTTTACTGAAGAGACACCATTGAGCTAGACCTTGATGAATGGGCAGGATTTAAACATGCAGAAAGACATTCCAGAGAGGTAAAGAGAGAACAGAATGAGCAAAAACTATTAAGTGGGAAGGGATCAAGACCATGTGAATACCAATAAGGTCTTAAGTGTTCTGCTATCTCTACAACTATTCACCAAGTGGTAACACAATAATTTCCAAAAGAACTTTTATTTCCCAAAGATTTACTTAAAACATCTAAGCCATATCACATTAGGAAATTACCATGTAAGATAAAATTATGAATGTCATTTCTATCAAGTAGTAAGAAAAAAAAAAAGACTTTTCCATCATTTCAGTACATTTCTTCTACTATCATTTACTTATCTTTCTTGTTAAAGTAGTGAATAAAGAGGCTGTGACACAGTCCAACTTCCTTGCAGAATATTTCTGATGATCTGAACACTCCAGTGACTGAGAGTGCCTTATCCAGCCTAAGGCAACATCAGATTCTGTACTGTGGGAGGTGGGAATGGATTTGGAAGGAATCCAAGTTGGTTGTTGAGAGTCTTGACTATCTAGGATGTAATTTCCTTGGTCCAGCGGGACAGTTCTATGATAGTAGAGATTATGTCTCTCCTGTTCACTAAATATTTCCCAGTCTTTACCATAATGTCTGGTATATTTGTTGAACATAAAATGTTCACTGACCAGGTGGTCTCTTGCAGTTTGGGTCTCTGTACTTATAAAATCAGGAACTGAAGACAGAATCAGGTATGATCTCTTAATGTTCTTTTTTGATGATACACTCTAAGGTAGAGTTCATATAGTGACCCACAAACAGGTTTTGTTTGATCTGCACAGTGACCAAAATTTTTAAATTAAATGCCAAAAATCTAAAGGTTCACATATCAAATATACATGAAAAATCAAATGACATTACAATATTGTGCCAAGCAATTTGCTTGCCTGATGCCAGTCAGATTGTTTAAATTGGGCCTGCTCTCTCTAGTATACTACACTCCATTTTACTTACTCCCTATTACTTACTACAGCTCATTTCTCTGGTCCCTATGGACATTTGACTTTGTGATACTCTAAGTCTTTCATAAAATTCTCTTCCCATTTAATACATGGGAGTATAGACACACCAAAAAATTGTGTAATTATATTCAGGCCTCCATTAAGTATCAAAACCTGAAAATGGCAGTCAAATCTATTGAGACTTTCATCCAAGCAATTATGTATTCCTCCTAGCTTTGAATTTCTCCTCACTGCCAAGGCTTTGCTGTCCCTAATGTCAAAGCCTTTTCAAGATTCATTTGGAAAAGAAAAAATGTGAAATTCTATACAATTATAAAGTAGTTTTTGTAGAAACTGTAGCAGCATCTATATTTTACAATTCTGAATCCATGATTTTAAAGATTAATTTTTCCATGAAGCATTAGCTAACATCACTCATGCTATCAAATTAAATAATTTCCCTCACCCAGACCCTAGATTGTTTTTTGTGTTGTTTGGAATGACTAATGTTAAGAGTCCGAGAGGCTTTTGGTCCATTGTCAAAGGTCCATCTTCTATGGTCTATGAGGAGGCTGATTTTAGAGGACAGTGGAAGTTGGTGCTTTTATTAACAGAAGAAGGAAACAGGCTTCCAAGATTTGGGCATGTGCTCATGGTCACAAAGTAGTTAAGTGGCAAAACTAGAAATAAAACCTATATCCCTTAGCTGCCATTTGAACTCCTTCTTCATTACCCCTTGCTGACCATGTCCCCCATCGCCACTCTTTCCTTTTCAGTGCTATAGGGAGAAGAACCATTACTTTCCAGAACAATGGTGGTAATAAGTTTAATCAAGGCCCATTCTACTAAGGACAGAGATGTCAACACACTTGTGGAATTTCACAGTTTGCCTAGCTTTTCGCTTATTTCTCTAGAATCCTTCCTATCTAAAAATTGAACTGTTACTCCTTGAAAAAACACTGGTTGAAAATGGAATTTCACAAAAACTAATGATGTAATGTATGGTGATTAACATAACAACAAAAAAATTTAAAAAAAAGAAAATGGAATTTCACTGGAAAATTCCACAGCTTTAATGTTGGCCATGGCTAAACTTTAGTCTGTATTGGAGAATGGCCAAAGCATCTGAGAAGTTAATTGTTCTGTTATCAGTCTATTAACCAATTAATTAAGATTGATCACCAAATTATGGACCCTCATTGTGTGTGTGTGTGTGTGTGTGTGTGTGTGTGTGTGTGTGGTGGGGGAGGGAGCATTATAGGGTCTCTAAAAGATAAACAAGGCCTAGGGAACAATTATTTTCCAATCTGTGTGAGACTAATTGAAAATATGGTAGGAATTCAGTAATGAGACTAATAGAGTGCTCTGGATTAAATTGAGCAGGCTGCTTGGAAGAGATGGGACTCCATCTGGGTCTTAAAGTAGAAGGAGATTACAGGTAAGTGCAAAGGAAGAAAGGTAGTAAAAATGCATGAGAATTTATACCAAAACAGGAGTAAGCATAGAGGGTCTACAGGCTGCAAACAAGTGGCCCTTAATTACTATAGGAGTGTGTGGGAAGTAGCAGAGAAAAAAGTAGTAGGTAGGGTAGGACAAGACATAGTGTTTAGGACTGAATAACTTTCAAGGAAGTGACTGAGTATCTAAATCTAAAAATAACCAAATCAAAGATAAATAAAAATAAAATACATTTAATATATACATAAAAAATAGGGGCTCCTGGGTGGCTCAGTCGTTAAGCATCTGCCTTCGGCTCGGGTCATGATCCCAGGGTCCTGGGATCGAGCCACGCATCGGGTTCCCTGCTCGGCGGGAAGCCTGCTTCTCCCTCTCCCACTCCCCCTGCTTGTGTTCCCTCTCTCGCTGTGTCTCTCTCTGTCAAATAAATAAAACCTTTAAAAAAAAAAAAGTGCACCTGGGTGGCTCAGATGGTTAAGCATCTGCCTTTGGCTCAGGTCATGATCCTGGAATTGAGTCCTGCGTCAGGCTCCAGGGACCCACTTCTCCCTCTGCCTCTGCCTCTTTCTCTCTCTCTCATGAATAAATAAAATCTTTAAAAATATATATAAAATAAAATAACAAAATAGCCCAAACCTAAAATAAACATTATTTGTTCATCTTGTTTAATGATGGCATTCTCTACTAATAACACTGTATTCCATTCTAGGATAACCACTCCCTCCATCCCACCACTATATACATGTTGTATTTGTCATTATAGACCTCAGATGTGCCCACCTAAAAGAACCTGTTTCCTAAAGAAATTTGTTTACTTTCCAGGCTTTGAGATGCAAGACCCAGGGATTTACTCTGAGAGCTGAATTTCACTCAAATTCTTTCATGACATTTTATGCCTTTCTGTAGACTGGGCAATGGTAAAATGGACCTTTGCCCCATTTTAAGTAAATCAGCTGCAACTTGCAGACTTGTTTCTAGGGCAAGTTTCCTTTTTGGTTTGTTTTTAAAGGCTTATGATTTATGTTTATCAGTACTGACATTTTTGGAAAGGAAGAAAAAACAAATTCTATATTTAAGAAGGAGAGTAATGGTGAAAGGAGTAAGTGTATAGTCAGCTCTTTCTCCCTATTTCCTTCCCTCTCTTCCTTTCTGGCTTTTTCTTTCCTTTCTTCCTCCTTTCTTCTATCTATCTATCTATCTATCTATCTATCTATCTATCTATCTATCT
>NW_023270871.1:6427483-6534887 GCF_011800145.1 Mirounga leonina
TCTATCTATCTATCTATCTATCTATCTATCTATCTATCTATCTATCTATCTATCATCTATCTATGCATTACCTTATATTTGCTACTTAAACCATAATTGATTACAGTGGCTTTATTGACCCTTAGGGGAGAAGATGGCTTTTTGTTTGGTCAAATATCTTGATCAACTAGTTTGGGCACCCAGATAGCAATCTGGAAGGAGAGAGATAAGTAAAGAGAGAACAAACTGTTCCACAAACACAAAATAAAAAGGAATTTGCAGATACAAAAAAATGGGGGTGGGAAGGGAATGAAAAGAAGAAGGAGCTAATCATCAATATGGCAGGAGGGATCTCCAGAGCCGTATCATGTAGAGAGAGACTTCTGGGGGCAGGAATAGCCAGATGACCACTAAATATTGCTAAACATCTCTTCTCTATCATTCCAAACTTAAGCTAAATCTCTACCCATAAAAGTTACTTGTGTGGGTAGAGATATGGGGAAATTAAGGAAAGCAAGTTGCATCTCATGAATATACCAATGGAAGAGAACAGCAGGTGGATATGAGGCATGAGTGAAATGAAGAACTCAGAAGGAATAAGAACTTACAGCAAGGTCTGATCATGAGAATGTCAACTCCCTGGAATTTGAAGAAATCTTGGAGAGTACATCAGCATTTCCATTTGATAGGAACAGGAGCTTAAAGCAAATTTAATACAACTCTCAGGTAAAGTAATGTCATTGTACATATAGTAGATATCTACACACTCATCTATAGTGCACATCTATATCTTTATCCAAAGATAGATATACCTTGGTGTTTATGTTCCTTGTAACAGATCATGGTTTAAGTGCTTGTCATGAAACTTAAGTTATTAATATATTAACCATCTCAGAGCCATTTACATTGCAACTTTAATTCTGTGTTTTTAAATATCTACAGGTCACCTCTACCTTGGCAAACATAATATCCCATAATTCTCCCCTCTTCCTTCCTTTCTTATTTTGGTCTCTGGCCATATCATTCTTCCAGTTTCCTAATTAATAGATTGAAGACTTTCTTTGGCAACTCTTTCTTTTTCTGTACATTCCTCAAGCAAGCCTTTGGGTATTTCCTTTACAATATGTTCTATATGAGTGCCCTTGGTTTAGTATTCTTATTTACTAATAATTATAGGTTCCCATTACTTTTATTCTCAATTGTTAAAATTTGTTAATTAGTCTCACCACCTTGAATCTCCCATCTTCAACAACCATCTCTGGTTCCAAACCATCTGTGTTGAGTTTCTATTTAGCTAAACTGGAAGTATATTTCCCGTAATTCCCTTCCCTGCACAGTTCTGCATTAGCAACCGGAGAAAATTGTGTGAGATTGGGAAAATGAATGAGGCAGCTGACACCACATTCTGAAAGCTGGTGTACAGCATCAGGTGCTTTGTAGCTTGTAATGTGAGCCAGCGGATCAGTTGATCTGATATATTCTGTATGAGTGTAAGGTGTTGGGTGACCAAATGATGCAGCGATAGTGATTTGTACTACATTCCTATTCAACTTATTTGGCCTGTGCAGACAACAGATCTTGGAGAAAGACAACAGATTATCTTAAGCTTAATCAGGTAGTGACTCCAATTGTAGCTGTTGTTCCAGATGTGGTTTCATTGCTGGAGTAAATCAGTACACCCCCTGGCACCTGGAATGTAGCTACTAATATGACAAACGCTTTTTCCTCTGTATCTTTTGGTAAAGACCATCAGGAGCAGTTTTTTTTGTAGTTCACAGAGCTTACTTTCTTATCTCAGGGAGTCTATCAATTCTCCAGTCCTATATCATAATATAGTCTGTAGGGATCTTGACTACGTCCCCATTAAACAGGACATCACACTGGTCTATTACATTGATGATAATGTCCTGATTGAATCTGATGAGCAGGAAGCAGCAACTGGTTTAGATACCTTGGTAAGACATATGTATGCCTAAACCCCCCAAACATTCAGGGGCTTGTGACCTTAGTGAAATTGGTAAAGCCCCAGTTATCTGGGTATATCAAGATATTCCTTCCAAGGTGATAAATAAGGTGGCATCTGGTCCATCCTACCACTGGAAAAGGGGCACAACACATACTAAGTCTCTTTGGATTTCTGAGGCAGCATATAATTAATTTGGGCATGCTCCTCATACCTATTTACCAAGTAACCCAAAAGTTGGCCAGTTTTCAGTGGGGGCCAGAATAAAAAGGCTCTGTAACTTGTCCAGGCTGCTATGCAAGCTCTTCTGCGGCTTGAGTCACATGACAAGGATTCAATGGCATCTGATGTAATGGTAAGAGATAAGAATACTGTATGGTATCTCTTATAGGTCCCTTCTCTGTAAGCCAATAAGAGTACAAACCTTTAGGATTCTGAAGCAAGCTATCCCATCCTCTGCACAACTGCAGAGGATGAGAGAGGTTTTTTTTCTTTTTGAAAAATAGCGTCTGGTTTTCCACAGGCCCTAGCAGAGGCTGAGTACTTGAGCATGAGCACCAAGTTACCAAGGAACCTGATTTATGTTTGTCAGAACTGTCTCTGGGTTAGGGTTAGCCATAAAAGAAATTTCCATGTGATTTGGAAGCAGAAATGAAGCAAAAGTTATGGACATTGTTACTAATCTGTTGGCTCATCTATTGGTATGGATCAATAGCCAGGATGGTAGCTCCTGCAGTTTCTGCCAGATGTCCTTCTTCAGCTTCTCCCAGTCCTGAACCAGGTGTGCATGTCCCTCCATGGGGAAGGATGCTGGCTTCTCCAGGCCATACTTGTGCTCAAAGTTGGAGGAGAAAACACAAACGGGGGTTCTAGTTTATCTGCATGGCTTCCCTTTTGTCCTCACTTCCCCAGCTTCACATTCAGCTTTTCTTCCCAAATGCCTACCCTGCTAGCCTACTTTAGGCCACCACCAGACACAGGTAATGTTCTCTCAGAAAATTCTACCCTAACTCCCTCACTAATTGTATAAATTCTAATTCCTATGGAAGCCTCTTACTCCTTTCTTCTCATAGTGGTTCTGCTTCATTAAATAAACCCTAACTAAAACACTACCATTGTACTTTCAATTACACACCTGTTTAAAAAAATTATTTGATTCAAGTATAATTAACACACAGTGTTATATTACTTTTAGGTGTACAATATAATGATTCATCAATTTTATACATTACTCAGTGCTCATCATGGTAAGTGTACTCTATCCCCTTCACCTATTTCACCCATCCTCTGACCTGCCTCCCCTCTGGCAACCACCAGTTGGTTCTCCATATTTAAGAGTCTGGTTTTTTTGTATCTTTTTTTTCTTTTTTCATTTGTTTTGTTTCTTAAATTCCACATGAGTAAAATCATATAGTAGTTGTCTTTCTCTGACTTATTTGCTTAACATTATATACTCTAGATCCATCCATGCTATTGCAAATGGCGATTTTATTCTTTCTTATGGTTAAGTAATATCCCATTGTATGTATGTATGTATGTATGTATCTATCTATCTATATATCACATCTTCTTTATTCATTCACCTATAGACACTTGGGTTGCTTCCATATCTTGGCTATTGTAAATAATGCTGCAGTAAACTTGGGGGTGCATATATCTTTTCATATCTGTCTTTTTATTTTCTTTGGGTAAATACCCGGTAGTGGAATTACTGGATCATACGGTAATTCTATTTTTAATTTTTTGAGGAAATTCTGTACTGTCAACTTTCCATATTTTACATTTAAAATGGTTCTCTTATAAGCTCATAAGTTGGGTTTTATATATTCACAACCACTAAAAAATCTTATAATTGGAATATTTATTCTGTATTTATTGTTATTTCTGATACATTTGTATTTGTATACAACTTTTATTTTTCTTCAATTTGTTCCACATGTTCAATATTTATTTTACTTTACTTCCTTTTTTTTTTTTTGCCTTCTTTTGAATTAATCCAGTACTTTTGTTGTTAGTTTTACATTCTTTCACTATTTTTTTAGTGGTTACACTCACGAATCTTTAATTTACTCAAGTTTAACAAAACAAACATATTCACATTTCCTGCAGTTACTGATATATTTGGGCTTACATATGCCAAGTTATGATTTTATGTCCATTTGTTCTAGTGTTTTATGTAACTTTTCCTTTATTATTTTTTGGGTCCCTCAATCCCTCACTGGTGACCCAAAGCCTTTTGCCCAAAAGTGGCTAAAATGACCAGGGGTTAGAGAAGTTTCCTCTTGATATAGGGGTCTCAGGAACCGTGCTACCAAAATCCACTGGTAAAGCCCTGATTTGGGCTACAATTACAATGAGAAACTGTAAAAGTACATGAGCTGATAGAGTTACGAAAGTCAGAATACTTAAGCAGGTGTTATATAAGGAGGTTGTGTCAACTTTACTTGAAAGTCTTATGGGAATGGATATTATGTCTGGCCAGGGAACACTTCCCCTACCCAGCATTGTGAAACCAAAACCTGTTGATAAAGTCCTAATGGAGGCCACAGTTAGGAATATAAGAGTTGATGGAATTAAGGCAGAAGTTTGTAGGAGAATTTGTATGTTTGAACAGGCTTTTTGTGAAGTGGTTGCAACTCTTTTACCTGATTGTATTATGGGTATGGACATTTTATCTCACTGGGGAATGTTTCCCCTACCTAGTATTGTAAAACAGAAGACATGCAAATCTGCCCTTCAAGCAATATGAATTGGACTTGCTAACTGGGAAGGTAAAGAGTGAAGCTATATATGAGACCACTTCTGCTTTTGAAACCTGACTGGATCAAATGGAGGCCTACAAACTTGAATGGCCTAGCTCTGGGAGACATTTTCATGTGATACAGGGCTAGACTGAATAGTTAGCAATAACTGAATGAGATTTTAGTAGTATGCTGCTATCTTTTGACTTTTATGGTTGTTTTCCTATAAGGGATTTATGTTTGAAGACCAGGGGGTAGACTGCAATATTGTGATTTATAAGAAATATATATTTGATTATTCAGATGACCAAAATATATTTTTCATATATATTTGGTCTTCATCCACAGTTCCTGGCTCACAGTTCCCCAAATCCCTGGAATTCCCTAAGTGTTGAGAGTGATCAAGGTGTCTTTTGTTATGTTAATAAGGTGATTTTTTTTTGGATCCCACCTAGGGACCAAGAGAACCAATCCTGTGATTAGAGGGTTGGAATTTTCAGTTCCACACCCAGACTGCTGGGGAGGAGAAGAGGGCTGGAGGTTGAATCAATTGCCAATAGCCAATGATTTAATCAATCATGACTATGTAAGGAAGCCTCCATAAAAACCCAAAAGAACAGGGTTTGTAGAGCTTCTGGGTTGGTGAACACTTGGAGATGCTGGGAGAGTGGTGTACCTGAAAATGGCATGGAAGCTCTGATCCCTTACCCCATGCATCTCTTCCTTCTGACTGCTTTTGAGTTATATCCTTTTATAATAAACTGGTAATCGAGTAAATAAAATGTTTCTCCGAGTTCTGTGAGCTACTCCAGCAAATTAATTGAACCCGAAGAGGGGGTTCTTGGGAACCTCTGATTTACAGCCAGTCAGAAGTACAGGTAACCATTTGGGCTTGTGATTGGCATCTGAAGTAGAAGGGTAGAAGGAGCAGTCTTGTAGGAAGGAATCTTACTTAACCTGTAGAATCTGATGTTATATCCAGGTAGACAGTGTCAGAATTGGGTTGAATTGAATTCTTGGTGTTGTGTGGGAATACTCCCCCCCTACACACACACACAACCCACCCTTCCCCCCTACTAAACACATGCACACCCCACAGATGGTAGAACCTCATTTACAGTTTCAATGTCTTTTTTTAAAGAATTCACTCTCCAATTTATTCTTCCTCCTTTAAAATTAATGTGTCATTTGTTCCTCTTGTTGCTTTTAAGATTTCTCTTTGTCTTTGACTTTTAGTGACTGGCTACTGATATGCCTGGGTTTGTTTTTGTTTTTAGTCCTGTTTAGGTTTAGTGGAGCTTCTTTAAATCTGTGGCTTAAGTTCTTTTGAAAGTCTTGGGAAATTCTTAGCCAACATCTTGCCCATTAAATTTTTAGTCCCATTCTCTTTCTTCTTCTCCAACATTTTTATAGATATTTGATATTTTTACTGTGTTCCGTGTGTCTCTTACACACTTTCCAGTTTTGTTTTTTTATCCATTTATTCCTTCTCTGCTTCAGTCTGGATACTTCATCTTGTTCTATCTTCCAGTTTACTGATCCTCTCCTTCACTGTCTCATCTGCTCTTACACTCATCTATTGAATTCTTAATTTCAATTTATTATATGTTAGAATTTCTCTGGTTAAATTCTCTATCTCATCATCTACCTTTCTGAATATGTTAATCTTTTAAAACTTGTGTCCAATGATTCCAACATCTGAATCACCTGTTAAAACTTGTGGCAATAATTTGAGGGTCTTTCTGAGGTCCTCTTGAGAGTTTTTTTCTTTCTGTTGAGTGGTCATATTATGGATAGATCACCTTATTTCACTCAGGGACTGAGAGGTTTTGAAGATGGATTTTTGTCCTTACAAAAGGATGGTCTATTTCTGGTCCACCCTTACTTCTTAGGTATAGACCTTCTGGGGAACTAAATTTTAAGATATTTACTAGGACCTTTCCTTTTCAGCTGGCCCTGATTTCTAATTTTTGTCTTCCCAGCTTCATGAGGCAATGTTAGCTCTTCAAAGCTTTTCGGACTCCTAGGCTGTCACTTTATATTTACTTTCCCAGTGCTTTGGATCCACAAATCTTATAAATTAACAAATACCTCAAGGGGAAAAATGCCATGGAATGTCAAGCTTAGGAATGTAAGACTAACTGCACTGTGTTGCTTTTTTGCTTCAGAAAATTAGGTGCATTGTATACTCTTTGTACTCAGCATTTTTTGTGTGTGGTGGTGGTGATGGGTATTTTATTCAGCTTTTCTGGTTGCTTTCTGTGGCCAGATTTATCTATGGCAATCTATACCACCATTACGAGAAGTAGAATATTCCTTGCATGCTTGCTTTTTAAGAGTAATTTTTTTTCATTGTGCCTTCAAAAAAGGTCTTATTTTTCTTTTTCATTGTTTGCCTCACAAAAGTAGGTAGACTCAGAAATTATGTCCCATAATTACTGAAGGTGCAATGCTGGTTTTTCATAACTTCTTATTAGAAGGCCAGAATAAGCTCTGAGTACTTTTACATTTTTAAATCAACAGGTGTCCTTGATGATGAATGAGAACTGAGAGACCACCATGAGAATTTACATTCATCTTTAATGGCTAAATTGTTCAACATTTTAAATTGCCAGTAATTTTTTTTTAAGATTTTATTTATTTATTTGACAGAGAGAGACACAGCAAGAGAGGGAACACAAGCAGGGGGAGTGGGAAAGGGAGAAGCAGGCTTCCCACAGAGCAGGGAGCCTGATGTGGGGCTCGGTCCCAGGATCCTGGGATCATGACCTGAGCCGAAGGCAGATGCTTAATGACTGAGCCACCCAGGTGCCCCAAATTGCTAGTAATTCTTGAATTCATATGCTACACTTGGCCAGGAAGAGAATAGATAATTGAAAACCACAGATAATTCAGTATCTCTTTTTGGCCACTGGTTTTAAACTTTCTCTCCAAACTCAATTTTCTTAAACAGAGAGTTTATTGTACATAAGTATTTTTCATGTTCCAGAAGACACACAAACATATAAGAAAATTTCCAAAGACAAAAGAGAGCAAAAGTAGAAAAGCAGGGGTCCTAAAAACAATCTAAACATGAAAAAATTATTTCCAATGTGAAAGAGAATTTTTTGAGTGGCTACTATGTATCAGGCATTTAAGATACATTTTTAAAAACAGACCTGTGAGGAAAGATATTATATCCACTTACATATTAGAAAACAGACCCAATGAGTTTAAGAAACTTGTTCAGAGACATCCCACTAGTGGGTGACATTCCTAGATAAAACAACTACTTATTATTAATTAACAGGGAGATTACAACGTTTTTTAATTCCAAGTGGAAAAGAAATCGAGAACATCACCGTTTTGAGCAAATTAAAAAGGCAGTCTTTGAACTTTTAGTTATTTTCGCATTTATTTTTTTTATTGAAATTTTTATTGAGATGATTTAAATCTCTTATTCAATAGGAAGAAATAATATTGAGATGTCCAATTCCCCAGTACATGTTTTCCTCCAATGACATTATCTTGCAAAACTATATTACAATATCATGTCCAGGCTAATGACGTTAATACAACCCACCATCTTACTCATATTTCTCCGTTTTTACTTGTGCGTATTTGTGTATATGTGTGAATGCACATCTGGTTCTATACCATTTTATCACATGTGTAGGTTTGTATAGCCACCACCACAGGTAAAATAAAGAAGAGCTCCATCACCACATGGACCCTTCAAGTAATCCTGTTATAACCACACCCACCTCCCTTTCACTCTTCCTCCCAGGTCCCCAACCCTTGGCAACTACTATTCTGTCCTACATTCCTAAAACTGTATCATTTCAAATATGTTACATAAGTGAAATCATATAGTCTATAATCTTTTGGTATTGACTTTTTCCACTCAGCATAATTTCCTGGAGATTCACATTCCTTTTTAATGCTAAGTAGTATTCCATGTTTTGGATTTACCACAGTTTGTTTTACCATTCACCCACTGAAGGACATCTGAGCTGTTTCCAGTTTTTGGCTTTTATGAAAAAAAAAAAAAACAGCTATAGACATTCATGTATGGGTTTCTGTGTGAACATAAGTTTTAAATTTTCTGGGAAAAATGCCCAGTTGTATTTGCTAGGCCATATGGTAATTACATGTTCAGTTTTAAAAGAAACTGCCCAACTGTTTTCCAGAGTGGCTATCTCATTTTACATTCCCAAAAAGAATGTAGGACTTATTTAATATGTCCACATCCTCAGCATTTGGTGTTGTCACTGTTTTTTATTGTAGTTATTCTGATACATGTGTAGTGGTATCTCATTGTGGTTTTAATTTGCATTTCTCTGATGGCTAATGATGTTGATTGTCTTTTCATGCTTCTTGCACTTGTTTTAATTCCATTTAGCACTGAAATTTGCATTATTGGTGATTGGAAGAATAAAACAATTTTTAGATTTTTTTTTTTATATTTATTTGACAGAGAGAGACGGAGAGAGAGAGAGAACACAAGCAGGGGGAGTGGGAGAGGGAGAAGCAGGCTCCCCACTGAGCAGGGAGCCCGATGCGGGGCTCGATCCCAGGATCCTGGGATCATGACCTGAGCTGAAGGCAGACGCTTAACAGCTGAGCCACCCAGGCGCCCCAGAATAAAACAATTTTTAAAAACCCATCCTCATATCCTCTCCTCCACTGAGACTCCAGTTCCTTTTGATTAAATTTCTCATCCAAAATCCAAGAGACCATTTCTCTACATTCATATTGCTATATCCCTAGAACCTAGCACACTGCTGGCTTACAGCAGGTACTTACGTCAGCTATCAATTTATTGCCTTTCAACTCCAAATGCACCCTTCACTGTCTTCTCCAAGATAATGGGAGTGGACCCTGCAAACAACACTCCTTTGTATCTCCTTTAAATCTCCTTTTTCAGAACTGTAGTTATTATAAGGATGCTAAAATGGATATTCATTTATATATTTCCTTTGAAAACCTTTTTGATATGAAAAATTTCATACACTAAAGTGAACAGTATAATGAACTCTCATGTACCAATCATCCCCAGCTTCAATAATTACCCAAATTTTGCCATTTATTATCTCTTCCCCAATTTTTTTTTTTAAGATTTTTTATTTATTTATTTGAGAAAGAATGAGATAGAGAGAGCATGAGAGGGGGAAGGGTCAGAGGGAGAAGCAGACTCCCTGCCGAGCAAGGAGCCCGATGCGGGACTCGATCCCGGGACTCCAGGATCATGACCTGAGCCGAAGGCAGTCGCTTAACCAACTGAGCCACCCAGGCGCCCTCTTCCCCAATTTTTATAGTGTTTTTTTTCCCAGCGTTTTTTTTTTTTTTTAAGATTTTATTTATTTATTTGAGAGAGAGAGAGTGAGCAAGCACACAAGCATGGGGAGGGACAGAGGGAGAGAGAGAGAAGCAGACTCTCTGCCGAGCAGGGAGCCCGATGCGGGGCTCCATCCCAGGGCCCTGAGATCATGACCTGAGCCGAAGGCAGACACTTTTGCCAGAGTATTTTAAACTAAATCCTTGTCATATAACTCCACCATGAATACCTTTCTTGATGAGGTCAAGTCATAAGCTGGAGGACATAAGTTGATTACAGGGCAAAGGTTCAAATGCTTTCTTCTTGTATTGTTGAAAAACAAATACATGCTTTCAGAACATGATCAATTAGGCAGGTGTACCTCTTGGAAAGTTTTATTATTTTTATTTTATTTTATTGAATTAATTACTCTTCTTCTGGACTACACACCCCTGTTCTATACATACAGTTGATAAATCTTTTTGCTATGGTCTTGATAAAATGAAAAAGATGTTTCCTTATTAAATGGAAAGTCATAGGAGATAAACATATGCATCTACTCTATGTATAGGACTCTGACTTTAAGCCCTCATTTTTCCCCTCCTCCCAATAGAACATGACTTCTAAGTTTATGCCTGAGTTAACTTTTGTAAAGATGTCCAGTTCTACCACAAACTCAGCTGTTCTTGGAATATTTCTGCTTTTCCATGATACTATACGACAATGAGGTCATTTCACAATTGCTTCTTTTCTGGAAAACACAGCTGGCTCAGTTTGGTCAGCAACGTTCTCATTGCTGCATTTCCTGAGACACCACAGTATTTCACTGACCCTTCCCCAGAACAGATTACATCTATATAATATCCTTTCAAAATAAAACATCCCAAATCAAATGACTACAATAGCCATTGAGTGGTATGCTCCTTACTCTGGACCAGCATTGTTCTAGTTCATATCTTTTCAATAACTATTATCTCACTGAAACTTTAAACTCAGATTTTCTTAAACCAAGCATAAGTGATGGTTAATTTTTGCCCTCCAACTGCTCCTTACCAGGAGTACTACATTGTTTGTGGCAGAATTCCTCCTGATTTTGTACAGATCACAATAATTCATGAATTACTTGATCTCTCTGTTTTGTGGGTTGTTTGGTTTTGATTGTTAAGAGTCACTTTAGCTTTTTTCTAAACATGGTTACACATTTTACTGAACAACCTGTGGTATATTTAAGGATGTGCTGAACAGAGGCAAGTATGAAATCTAACTTCAAGACCCCTCTAAACAGTCTTTCATGGTCCACATACTTTTCCTTCATAGAAAAGGGAAACTCAGCACAATGATAAATTTACTCTTAAGTGTGATTATTTTATTAAAAGCTATTTCTCTACATTCATATTGCTATATCCCTAGAACCTAGCACACTGTTGGCTTACAGCAGGTACTTATGTCAGCCATCAATTTATTGCCTTTCAACTCCAAATGCACCCTTCACGGTCTTCTCCAAGATAATGCGAGTGGACCCTGCAAACAGCACTCCTTTGCCAACTAGCATGACATTAAGCTTTGTCAACAGAACTTTCTGAAGAGACACTGAAGAGGAAGAGGTTTTTCCTCCCAGTGGATATACCTCTTGTCAGGGTCCTGCAGGTCACTGTCTTCTACTGTCCAGCCCCTGCAGCAAACACAGCTTCTCTAGAATCCCAAAACTCCAAAAGAATTGGCTTACCTAGTTCCTGACTCCTGCAGTGTGGGGTGGCCAGTAGGGCCCCAGTGCCAGCAGTTGGCCCCAGCATTCCTTCAGGGAGCCTTGCAGTGGAGTGCCGCAAGACACTGCCCTGTGAATGACATCCCTGTCATCTCTTCAGGTGGTTTTGTGGCTACCTCTGAAGGGTGGCATTCCCTTGGGTACAGCTTCCTCTGGCTCCTCAAAGACCAATTTCTAGCAAGTTTTGCTACCATGGCACCACAGTGACTTCTCTGCCATCTGTGAGCCAGAGCTATGCACTTTCCAACAAGGTCTGGAGCTCAGCCCTATAAGCCTCTTCCTAGGATGTTCCATCTTAAACCCAGGGTTATGGCTGTTCCTTAAGTCTACTATTCATATGTTATTGAGACTTCTCTCTCCTTCTTACTAGCTAATTCCTCAATATTCAAATTCCATTACAGTTAACAATTCTTTACATTAAAATCTCTGTTCAGGGATGCCTGGGTGGCTCAGTGGTTGAGCGTTTGCCTTCGGCTCAGGTCATGGTCTCAGGGTCCTGAGATCCAGTCCTGTATCAGGGTTCCTGCTCAGTGGGGAGCCTGCTTCTCCCTCTGCCTGCCATTCCCCCTGCTTGTGCTCCCTCTCTTTCTCTCTGACAAATAAAATCTTTTAAAAAAATTTCTCTGTTCAATTTACCATGTAGTGTCCACTGATTGGACCCTGATAAAGTGCTCAAAATATATCTGTTGAAATAAGAAGAGAAAAAAAATGAGGTAAGAAATAAAAAGAGACCCCTAAATTATTACTGTCATATCCCAAAACAGCTGTGTATTTATTTGCAATTATTTGGAATCAGAAAGTTATGATCCTGCGCCACTGGATTCTTTTTCAGTAATTTATCCACTCTATTCATCCCATCACTAAAAATTTATTGAGCAATGAGTCTGCTGAGCATATGTCAGTAGGTTTCCTGGGATATGAGAAAGCTGGTGAGTCTACAAAGAGAATCCAAACTATAAAGCACACAGAAATTTCCTTGAATATCAAGATTTCAGGAAACTAGATTTAAGACTGCCTTTAAATCAGACTATACTTCTGTCCCTCTCCCTCCAACTCCTACCAATAAATAAATTAATAAATGAATGAGTAAATATAGGTAAGTAATTTAATTCCTGTTCTTCAAAATCTCACTGTCAGGAAATGCTGCTTAATGTCTAAATTAAATTCCTTGCCCCTCCTTTTCTTCTTCTTTCCAGGACCTAGGGCATTCTTCAGTAGTTATACACAGTACCTCTTTAAGTTCTTATTAAATCACTCCTTTAGCTTCTCTTGTTCAGTTAAATATGCCAGGTACTTTATTCTTTCCCTGTAGTTTGATTCTTTTAAATTCTGTCTTCCTGAGCATTCTCCATGTTGATCACATGTGTCTTAGTTCAGGCTGCTATAACAAATACCATAGACTGGGTGTTTTAAACATTAAACCTTTATTTTTCACAGTTCTGGAGGGTGGAAAGTCCAAGATCAAGGTGCCAGCAGATTCTGTGTCTGGTGAGGCCCTTCTCCTCATTTGCAGATGGCTGGTTTCATGCTGTATCCTCACTTGGTCCCCTTCTTAGGAGGGGACTCATCCCACCATGAAGGATCCACCTGCTTAACTTCCTCTAAACCTCATTACTGCCAAAAGGCCCTACCTCTATATACCATCATAATGGAGACTGGGGTTTCAACATATTGATTTGAGTGGGGGTGGGGAGGGGAGGAGACACAAACATTTATTTAGTAGCAATTTCATCTTAAATGCCACTGTTCTCTCTGTGACAAGCTCATACAGAGTTTGATACTACTGATTTAATGTAAGTCCCTCCTCAAATGCTTTGGCCTTCTATATGTTTGTTCATGTATTTGGGTATCTGTGATATATTAAACACCTTTAATTAAAATAATGAAAACATTTCACATTTCGAGTAAACTTATAATATACCTAAGATAGAAATTATGTTTATGGAAAGTTTAAGAGTTAGGGAGGGAGAAGGATAGAAGGACACAGAGAGTTACCTGGAAGGCAAATCATGATAGAAAGATTGAATAAGCACTCAGACTACTTGGAAGAACTGTTTTAAAGCACCATTTACATATATGCTAAAATAATCATCAATTCTTTCCTATTAATAAAGCAGGTTCCTAAAGAATCTTTTCCTATGTAATCAGTTCGGTATATACTTAAAAATATAATGTTTCTTTAAAATATTCTTAAATAAGACATTATGCTAATTGAGAAAGGCCTTAGATGACCTCCTTCAATTTACAGATTCTAAGATGAACATTTTCCCACATTTTAACCTGAAACTGTAATGTATTTCACAAATGACAGCATCCTACAAGTGACTTGGCTCCTTCACCTTGTGGCAGCCGTACTGCTCTGGAAGAGGCTGAGGCAGGCACCTCAGCTCCCTCCCATCCTTCTTCTGACCTGATTCACACCCCTAACCTATCCCCTGGACAAATCGAACCCTTATCATTGAGAAGCACCTAGACTGTAAATGTATACACTTCAAGACAGGTGGATTTCCTTGGGCCATTAATGGCCCATGATGTCTATTAGCTGAATAAAACATCCATTAACAACTTTTTTGTTTTAAATACAAAAAGGAAATACTAGGCAAACTCATCTGAGACTGAAAGCCTAAAAAATCTTAATATGTATACAATAAAATTTATAAATTATAAAAAGCAAATGCAGTCATAGTGCATTTAAGTTTGATGGTGTCTTCAGATATAAAGACCAACAGAATAGAATATCCCAGAAATAAATCCATGCATATATAGTTAACTGATCTTCAACAAGAGTGTCAAAAATACACAATGGAGAAAGGATAGTCTTAACAAATGGGGTTGGGAAAACTTGGTATCTGTATGCAAAAGAACAAATTTGGACCCTTATCTCAAATCATACATAAAGATCAACTCAAAGTGGATTAAAGATTTAAACTTACGACGTGAATCTATAAAACTCCTAGAAGAAAACATAGGAGAAAATCTTCTGAACATTGGTCTTGGCAATGACTTTTTTTAGATACGACACCAAGAACACATGCAACAAAAGGAAAAATTGACTAGTGGGGCTACATATATATAAGGAACTCAAGTCAATAGCAAAAATTTAAATAACCCAATTAAAAAATGGGCAAAGAACTTGAACAGACGTCTTTCTAAAGAAAACATACAAATTGCCAACAGATGTATGAAAAGAGGTTCATCATCATCAACCAAGGAAATGCAAATCAAAACCACAATGAAGTATTGCCTCATACCTATTAAGATAGCTATTATAAAAGAAAAAAAAAGAACAAGGGGCGCCTGGATGGCTCAGTCGGTTGAGAGTCCAACTCTTGATTTTGGCTCAGGTCACGATACTAGGGTCCTGGGATCAAGCCCTGTATTAGGCTTCATGCTCAGCAGGGAGTCTGCTTGGGATTCTCTCCCTCTGCCCCTCCCCCCACTCACATGTGCATGCTCTCTCTCTAAAATAAATAAATCTAAAAAGAAAAGAACAAGTATTGATGTGGATGTGAGTAAATTAGAACCCTTGTATACTATTGGTGGGAATGAAAATGGTGCAGCTGCTAGAGAAAGCAATATGGAGATTCCTCAAAAAATTAAAAATAATATGATCCATCAATCTCACCTAAATGTCCATTGACAGATAAATGAATGAAGGAAATATGGTATATACATACAATGAAATATTAATCAGCCATAAAAAAAAAAGAGGAAATCCTGCCATATGCAACAACATGTATAAACCTAGAGGACATTATGCTAAGTGAAATAAGTCAGTCACAGAAGAACAAATATTGCATGATTACATTTATATGAAGTATCTAAAACAATCAGACTCATAGAGACAGAGAGTAGAATGGGGGCTGCCAGGGACTGGGGCAAGGGGGAAATGAAGAGTTGCTGTTCAATCAGTATAAGTTTCAATTATGTAAGATAAGTTCTAGAGATCTGCTGTATTACACTGCACCTACAGTTAACAATAATTTGTTAAGAGGGTAGATCTCTTGTTAAATATTCTTTTTCTTAAATTTTTTTTTATTTTTTTAAGATTTTATTTATTTGTGAGAGAGAGAATGAGAGACAGAGAGCATGAGAGGGAGAAGCAGACTCCCCGCTGAGCAGGGAGCCTGACGTGGGACTCGATCCAGGGACTCCAGGATCATGACCTGAGCCGAAGGCAGTCGCTTAACCAACTGAGCCACACAGGTGCCCTCTTGTTAAATATTCTTACAATAAAAAATTGATGGCATCTAATATTCAAAGAGAGGGTAGTAACAGATATTCTCACAAGGTATGTGTCTTGATGGCCCTAATGCCTTCCCATCCCCACACCCACCCTCAATAGCTCCACAGGCTCCAGGACTCTGACCAATTTTCTTCTTTCCATGGACCTTTTCTTTCCCAGTGAAGGGAATGGCACTAGATCTCACTGAGTGATACTCTCCTCATGTCACCAATGACACTTATTTTCAGGCTGCCAATTTCAACCTCATCTCTGGAGTTCAACTGAATGGGTCTGAGCCACAACTCTGACTTTGAACATGGGTAAAGGTTAATGACAAGGAAAACAAATTTCAGAAAGGTGTTTAGTCACAGAAATGAAGCAATGCCCATCAGCCCCTCCTATTGACGTCAGCTGAGCATTCTTACCTGTGGTTGCCTACATAGGGCCTTTCATATGAGCAAACTCAGTAATTTCAAGTCTTCCACAGGAACAGTTTACTTGGTGGGTGCCATTATCCTTTTTATTTTTACTTCTACCCATTTCCTTATAAACTGTGTTATACACAAAGCTGTGTGGACAGGGAGAACAAAGCTCCAAGATCTGTCCCATTAGGTTTAAAGGTTTGGGACTCTGTTTTATAGCTTACCAGAGAGCAACAAATCTAGTTCTATTCAGGGATTTAATTCACATCTCATTAACTACCTTGGCAAAACCCAACATTAGCTTTGATAGGCTAATTTGATTAAAGAATTGATGGACATTACTTCTCTCAGACTAATGAAGTTAATTTTAATGGCGGTAGTAATGTCTCCCTGGAAGATTACATTGAAAATGAAATTAGCTAGCTAGCATTTTTAGGTGATTTGTAAATTATGAAATGCTAAACAAATGTGATTATCACAGGCCTCTGTATTCCTTTGTTGCAGTTTCTAGATTCCACCTCTTGTGTCTTTCCCTTTCTTTTCCTATCTCTTCCTTAGAGGTCTTACCTAGTTACTTGCCTGAGGGAAATCCTCAAGGCTGGCCTACTATCACCTCATGTTTTCAACTAGTAAATTGATTCAATATACATATTTGGAAACCTACCATGGACAAATCATGGCGTTGTTATAGAAATATACAAGACATTAAACACACATATGCATGAGCAAGCACATGCATGCACGCACACGCGTGCGCACACACACACGATGTATATTACATTCCAGTGAGGCCATTATGCACACATTTTGAAGCAATATTTGGCTGAGAACCAGTTAGACAACTCTTAAACTCTTACCCACACCGAGTGCATACAAGGCTTGGAAACTGGAGATTAGAGGAGCATTTATGGAGAAAATGTGGAAGGAGATGTTGGACACTCTAATGCCAAGAAGGCTAGTTGGGAGATGCTACCTCCGGTGGCCAGATCAAGAGGGAAAGGCTTCAAAGGGAACATCAGACTTTATGTGAGCTTCTGGACTGGTGTCTGATTTCCTCCTGAAAACTTTAAAGGGTAAGAGATAGAATGCCTAGGAATGAGCCAAAGAAATAAAATGACTACGTTGGGTACCAGGGCTCCTATAGTTTATCAGTGGAAACAGGAGTGTTTCCTATGGACTCAGTGTGGTCATGCGATAGAAGGACCAGGAAAGCTTCCTGAGGTCATTTCTAAGTGGACCATCCAGAGTAACATCCCATTATATGTAATAATGACCATGATAATTAAGCATATTTAACCTCTAAAGCCAAATATCATTTTTGTTTGATTATGGTTTTTAGGGAAGGAACTATCTTATCAATTAGTTACCTGGACTGGTGTAGGCATCACTCTCATGGGACTTGCTGCATGGTCCATAAAGGGTGTCTTTGGATGATTTTACACAGACATAATGGAAACAAGAGAATTCAAGTGTATGCCAAACAGACATGCATACAGATCACATGACATCTAGTGATATTTATGCTTAAACCCACTTTGATATTTAGCATGGTCTTAGGTGGGAAGGCACTGTAGATATTAACAAATAAAAGGACAGAAACAATTCTGTCCCAAGGTTATATTATGACACACAAAAAAATCTGTCAGTATTTTTGCAACGTTTTTCAATGTATTAATTAATACATTGTTATGTGTTAATTTTACAGATATATTAACTATACCTTACAGAACCATGGTGAAAAGCAGTACATTCTGCCTATTTTAAAGATGGAGAATCCGAAAGTAAGTTTAAGAAACTGAAGATCACACCCTGGGTAAAAAAGATTAGTGCTAAGAAACCCATCCACTGAATAAATCTCTGCCTATACTTCCATTGGAATAATTTTCAAAGTTGTGTTGAATATACTGACATTGTAAGAAAAAGAAAACCTCTACCCACAAACTTCCTACCCACTGGTAACACCTATAAATGCTCTTATATGTGTTCTCTTGGCCCAGCTACAAGCAGTTTCACTAATATGCACTTCTTTTTTTTTTTTAAGATTTTATTTATTTGATAGAGAGAGACACAGCGAGAGAGGGAACACAAGCAGGGGGAGTGAGAGAGGGAGAAGCAGGCTTCCCGTGGAGGAGGGAGCCTGATGTGGGGCTCGATCCCAGAGCCCTGGGATCATGACCTGAGCTGAAGGCAGACGCTTAACGACTGAGCCACCCAGGTGCCCCCACTAATATGCACTTCTGCTGACCAGATCCCTCCCAAGACTCAAGAGTTACCAAAAAGAGTTACAATTCATACTCTGGTTGCAGATGACAAAGACCCACAAAACCCAGCCCAAGTGAAATGAGAGACTTTGGGCTCATATACAAGCATGGCTGGAGGGAAGCTGGCCTTAGGCGTACTGAGAACCAAGAACCCAAATACCACTAGGATGCTCCTTACTTACAACTCCATGTGCTTGTGTTTCAGCTTCTTTCTGCCTAACTGGACCTCAGCTGGTAGGGGATGTGTGTGTGTGTGTTTGTGAGAGAGAGAGAGAGAGAAGGGGGAAAAGGGGGCGTTGGTTCCAGACTCACATTCTAATTGCTTAGTGACTAGAGAGGAATAAGAAAGTTAGCTTCTCTTTCATCTCCAGTTTTTAAACATGGGAGAAATAACCTTACTGGTACATCCTGGGTCATAAGCCCACCCTGGGTATAACTGTGGAGAAAGGACAACTATCAAAAAAGGCATAATCTGAGCACACACCCAACCCCTTGGCCAGCGGATGAGTCTGTTACCAGAGGAACAACACAGATGCTGGGCAGACTATACCAGAGCCACTTCAAAATGCAAGCAAACCCCACACACCATCGGGAAGCATTTAATGTATGTATATCCTAAAGGAATGTAAGATAAAAGCAAAAAAATACATATTAACACATGAAGCCTGGGGTAGTCCATTTTTATAGATAATGATTGGCTCTGACGAGGAGTAAAATCAGAATTCACTCAGGTAAACATTTGTTCTTTCATGAAAAACGGTATCTGTTCTTTGGTAAGATAAAAAGGAAAGCAACAACTTGATTAGAAGCAGTAAAGTATGTGAACTATTTATTGTTGGTCTTTCTACCAATCTCTAGTATATTATTCCCATGACTGGTCACAACATTCCCAAAAAAGAAAAAGGACAATCACAGCGATCTATAACAGTTTAGATTATTTACACTATTTCTTAATGTGTTTAATATCCATGGCACTCTTTAATCAAGAATATAAAGTCATCTACTTAGGTTTTGCCATTCAAAGTTGGGAACATTCTTAGAATCACATTATCCTAAAGTAATGGACTGGAATGATAAGTAACTAAGTCTGCAAATATAGCAACCATCAATAACATACATTTTTCCAAATTATAATTCTAAAAGATATGTATTATTCTCTGGACCTCACAAATTCCAAGAAGAGTCCATTTTTTGTTTTTTGGGTTTTTAAGATTTTATTTATTTGACAGAGAGACACACAGCGAGAGAGGGAACACAAGCAGGGGGAGTGGGAGAGGGAGAAGCAGACTTCCCGCGGAGCAGGGAGCCTGATTGGGGCTCGATCCCAGGACCCTGGGATCATGACCTGAGCTGAAGGCAGACGCTTAACGACTGAGCCACCCAGGTGCCCCAGAAGAGTCCTTTTTATCAGTACTGGGAAAATGTGCTTTCAATCCTGCATTTAACCAGTTAAGACTATTTTAGATAGAGAATGTGATACCAAAAAAGCCTGTCTCCTCCCTCTAATACCATACCTGACAAAATCGTAGTTGTACCTGAAGAGAACGTGAGTTTAAATGATAACTGTCACCTAAAAATATGCATAAATTCCTATATCTGGTGCCAGAGCAATGATATATTGCACTGTATATGTGCCTACCTCTGTCTGGAGGACAGCTGTCTGACCTGTCCTTGGGTGTCTGGACTTTTCTCCCATTTGATACCCAGGATGCTTAGTATATCCCGTGGGGCAACTGGGTGGTGAGGAGGACACCTCTTAGGACGAGTTCCTTACAAAACCTACTCCATCATGTTTCTTTTCTTTTTTTTTTGTAAAGATTTTATTTATTTGACAGAGAGACACAGCGAGAGAAGGAACACAAGCAGGGGGAGCGGGAGAGGGAGAAGCAGGCTTCCCGCTGAGCACAGGGAGCCCGATGTGGGGCTCGATCCCAGGACCCTGGGATCATGGCCTGAGCCGAAGGCAGACGCTTAACAACTGAGCCACCCAGGTGCCCCCATCATGTTTATTTTCTAATACTAAAAGTTCACTGCTCTTCAAATCCTGGACTTGCTCATCAGTATTTCCTCTATTTCGATAAAGCTGAATTAAAAGTACTTTATTCAAGGAAGTAGCCTGGGCAGAAGAAAGAACAGTGTTCTGTAGAAAAAGGCATTCAATATTTAGAAACTTTTCTGAACAGAAACAAGAGAGACTGAAAAGAAAGAAAAAATTTAAATTTTGTTGTCATTGTGACTGGATTCATGGTAAATTATCCCCACAGCCCCTTGTGGCCTAAGAGGAGGTCTTGTGCAAGTAGCCCACTGGGCCTCAGTAACATAGAGAAAGCCTCTTAGGGAGCCCTCTGGATACAGAGAAATACTGCATTATTTTAAAATGAGAAAACTGACTAGATCAATTAGGTTTACAACCCTCTTCTCATAATAAACCTTAGTCTTTGGCAAAGCACAGATGGTTGGTTTATAAAGGCAACTTCTTTGTGGGACGTCAGCACCAACAAACCCTACACCACTTGGTCTCTCCCATGAACCACGTACTTCTCCCATACAGAGATGTTCCTGTTTGCCTTATTGAGCACCTATTTAGTTACAGAAAGTGTGGGAGGAGAAGGGGTGTTTTAGGGAAACAAGATACAATCACAAAATCAGAGGCTCTAAAAGAAAAGTCAAGGGAGGCCAAAAGAAAAGCATAATCATTAAGACAGCATTTCTCCTACTGAAATTCATATATCATTCAGAACTAGTACAATGCTGCCTTGGGCATACTCTGGGTGGGGTTATTTTTCTCCCTCATTCTTCAATGAAAGTCTTCCTAAGGGCCCATCTTGGTACAATTTAGTGTACCTATCACAAAAGATAAAGATAAATCCAATGTGAGCACCAATTGTAAAGATAAGCCTTCTCAGCACTTATGACACAAATAAGATAATCATTTATATTTTTTTTTGTCTTTCACTAAAATGTCATAGCACACTTGAGAGAACAAAGTCTATATGGCTACATGCAGTGTAAAATGCTTGAAGAAAACTAGTCAAAAACTGCTCATGAGATACACAATTATGATTACTGATATCCTTTCAATGAACTATGTGATTAAAATGAAAAACGCACAGCCTGGGAGAAATGTCTATTCCACATTTCAAGTTGTGATCTGCCGCATTGGCATGAGTTTTGGTGAAACCTGGTAAAAGAAAGAGAAGAAAAAAATGACCAAATTGTAAAAAAAAAAAAATAAAACTCACAGCGTAAACATCTCCAGACTTGAATGATGTTGGTACCAAACAGCCTTACCATGGACCTCACCTAGTTTCCTCATTATTTTCCATTCTAAACCAAGACAGAAAACTCTTTTCTGTTTACATTTTGTGTATTTAGTAGTCCTCAACCTTCTTGCACATGATAGCTCCTAAATTAAGGATCATTAAGACTCGCAACAGAGACGGGGTAGAGGAAGAGCAGACAGAGACAATAAAGGGTTCAGATAACCAAGCTCTCTACTGAACCGATCACTGAGCTCTGAGACTGATGCTTCTGAGACTACTCAAAACAGAGACACATAGTAAGGCTCAAGTCTCAAAATGGTCAAAATAAGTCTAGTCAATTCACAATTTTGTTAAGAGACAACGTAGTTTTGGATTAACTGGATACATATTAATGAAGGTAAGTATGATCAATGACAAATTTTATCAGAAATTTCATAATCAGAAATGGAAATGATCTAAAGACAGTAAAAAGATTCCAAGTCATCTTTAAAAAGGTAATAGCATTAAAAATATTAAAAATTGACCATAATTATGTTCAATGTACAGAACAGTACATGCATTCCTAGAAGTCTTGAAGCAGAGAAAAATGAGGACAGGTCTACATTTAATGGTAGAGCTGGTAGAAGAAACCTAACCGAAATGTAAGTGGTTTGGCCTAATTTTGGCTGATCTTTCAAGGTGTAATGCCAGGTACAGATGTCTTCATTCAATCTGGCAAATATCCACTGAGTCCTAGTAAGTAACAGTGCCCACGGAAAGCACAGTAGGGCATATTGAAATCTAGATGATTTTTTGAGCCCCTCAAGAATGAAGAATGGAAGTGGGCCTAGTTGTCATTTTGCCTTCCGGAATAAACAGTTCATATTTTGTTAAACTAATGAACAAATGAATGAATCAAAGATTAAATAAGCTTCAAAGAACTAGAAGAAAGGTTTTAATACAGGTTAAGACAGTATTAAAAATAGAAGGAGCAGGCAATTATTTGGCTTTGATGAGGTTAAATATTTTTAGTTCATTTATAAACTGTTTCTGTATTAACTCTTCATAATGTCAAGAGTTAATGCCCCTTTTCCATTTTTCTACTAAAAGAATGACATGATCAGAATAAAAAGGATCAGTATGGCTTCATATATAGCTTAAAATAAATGACAGCTCATTCAGACTTGCCAGTTCCAAGAGCAGATACATAATAATAGACAAAATAATAGACATATAATAAATAGACAAAAATCACAGCCTACATGTGCATAGATCTTCAATTCTAATGAAAAGAATAAAAGACATATGGGCTCTGTGTATTTAGAAAGTGTGTCTCACAAACAACCCATTTTCTTTTTTTAAACAACAGAGCATCTGTAGAAATAATTTAATGAAATAAAACTTTTTTGGGGGGGGAGATCACAATCAATAGAGGCTTTGTAGCATTTCCTTTAAAAGGAAATGTTATGCACTCACCTTAATTTTATAAACTAAACATATGATCATTTTCCTTGGCATACTGACCCCTGTTTGGGGCTCTAACTACCATTTATATCCTCAATATGGACTCTGACTTCTATGAAAAAAGAAAAAGAAGCTTTATGCAGACTGACCTGGCCTATTTTTGTAATGAAAAATATCTACTAAACTACTATTTTTCATCCTGTTCTCTCACAGTCTCATCAACATCTTAAGCCCATGCAAGCTGAAGCAGATTATCCTGCCAAGGTGATCCACAGGGTGATACAAGATTATATGATTTAAGTGTAGAAGATAAGCCAACTATTTGTTTTCCCAGTCCACTGAAATCCCAACTGTATACTGTTTAATTCTGTCATAATGCCAGTTCATAACAGATATTGACTATACATTTATTCAATTTAGCAAAGAATATCTACAGTTGGCTTCTTTCAGATTTCACTGCAAACATATAAAAATGCAGTATTCTTATTTAATTTTTGCCACTGGTGGTTTAGATGTATTCCTGCCTGGAGAGTAAGACCAAGGTCCTTGGGAGTAGGAACTATGCCAATTTGTTCTATTTTATTCACATTTCATAACTCAATATGGGACACAACTGGATGTTTAATAAATAGTCATGGATGACTAATGACCTCTGGAAGTTTATTTTACCACATGATGTTCAAATAGGGACTCAAATTTTAAAAAAATTTTAATTAAACAATAAAGACAGAAGGAAATATTCTGCTTCAAAAAAGGCCCACAGACATATATGGTAAAGAAAAAACTATTTTATGTGACATAAGCATGCATTAGAAAAGAAAGAAATGAATATAACTGTTTGAATTAACTACTCAGTGAAAAAAGAGACTTTGGAGATAATGCAATTTAAGTGGTGGGATTTCTCCTTTTCTTTCTACTTCGGCCCATCAAGTAACTGGCAGTAACACACGGAGTGATATACAGAAATCTGACATTTTCATTAGCTGGTCACAGCTTTAATATGAGAAAATGTTAGCCAACACATTTTCCAAATTATTTTGACCTATGTTTTTACACCCTTTCTTATTATGCAACAACCTGGCTGTCTGACTATTCCCTTCTAGAATGCGTATTTCCAGATCTACAGTGAAGACAGAGTGGGCCTTTTCTCAAGAAGAAATTTTGACTAACTTACATGAAGTCACATACAGAGTAAAATGCAGCCCATCAGTAATAACCACATGGAATAGCTTCTGAATGATCAAGAAATGTTATCCTCAATGTGCTTTTATGATTAAATGTATTTTATTGATAACCCACCTATTAAATAGAACATGTTATTAATTAGAGCATTCCAGTCCCTAGCATTACAGAAAAAGAATCTGCTATATGTGATTTCATCTGTCAGGGTCTAAAGAGATGCCACTGATCACCAGATCCTCAAAAGTGAGTTCTTTTGTTGAGATGGTTCAGTTGCTACCACACCTTTTCATTTTCGGACACTAACATACAAATTAAGATTTTATCTCAACACCCTAATTTGGAGGAAACAAGATCGATCACATGTTAATGTCAAAAGAGAAGGAGTGATATGGTAATAAAACAAAAACCACAGAGGTATTTTTCAGTGCATTGAGACATGGAAACTATCACTTAAAAAAAAAGGCAAAAACAGTAAAACTCCACCTTTTTCATCCTGACTTACCTACATGAAAGAAAAAAAAATAGATAACTATAAGGGTCCTTTCTTTGCATATTCTCTTTTGTACCAAAGAATTGAACATGATGTGGATCTCAAAATTGTTACCTGATGAAGAAGAGGTTAACTTATCCACATAGGGAAAAAATACAAAGAAGAGCTGATACATAAGAAGAATTGTTTGCTTTTATCACTGGAGTTGATAAAAGCAAATATACTAAATAGTTAAAGTATAAACAAATCTCATTTTTCCCCGAGGTTATTGAAAAGCTAATTAAAGATGTGCTTTTTGTGCGAGGTACTGCTGAGAGACTTTTTTTTTCCAAAGGGAAATTCAAAAAAGGTTAATAGACAAAGACCCTCATATAGTACCAGAAACAGTTATATGTGGATAATGAATTATGCAGCAAAATTATTTTCACAGGCATTTGTTATGCACTCACAGGCATTTGTTATGCACTAATAGGTACCAGCCAAGATGTACTAAGAAAGAAGTCTATGAAATATATGCATGAGTTATCGAGTAAGTTTTGTTAAATTTCTTCAAATTTCTTCCCATTATAAATATATTTATATATATATAAATATATTTCATTTTAACTAGTAAATCCCTTCTTAAAAAGGTATGTGAGAGGCAAATTCTTTTCTTTCAGTTCTTCAGAGACATTTCCCCTTTACTTTTGATTAACTTTCAATGGATTGAGCCATCCTCTCAACTCCCATTAGGTAGGTGATCGGTGATTCATTAACAAGCACTTAACATTAAAGGGTGATTATTTATATTATAGTACTATTCTCCTTGTTTTAAAAAAGAGACTTGTGGGTTTCTTAAATGTATAGTCCCCTGATGTTTATGTCCTTTGTAAGTCTCAGTTTTTATGCACCAGGTTTTTCTTTAAATGCAGGATACACCTATTTTGTGACTATAACTCAGTGTCGAGCTCATCATTCTAATATGTTCCATGGATGGAATTACCAGGCATCAAAGTTAATCAAAGAGAAAGCCAAAGTCAATTTAGTCTAGCCACAGCTGACAGGTAACCAAGAACAAAGGATTGCTAGGGACTTTACAGGAAGTAGCTTAGAGTTCAAGCTCTACCTTCTGCTTCCAGCAGCTTCTGGGGATTCCTCCCCCTCCTGCTTCTGACTCCTGAGCCAAATGCTGGCCATGAGTCAGAGCCTGCTCCTGCTCCCACCTGCTCTCATCTGAAGGCACCCCTCCTTTTCACTCCTGTTCTCTGTAAAGGTCAACTCCAAAAATGATCACAAATTAATGGTTCATGTCCTGTAAACACCCATTAATCAAGCTCATGATATAGGACACGTGGCTGGATTTGTTCACAGAAACGCTTACCGCAAAATCACACCCAGTGCTCTTTTTTATGTCATCCACGGTCAGGCCTTCCCAGAGTTCAATCAGAGTCAGTCCTTTCTTGCTGTCCACATCAAACACAGCCTGTCAGAATCAAGAAAACAACAATGACAATTTCTATCACAGTAATTATTTTATAACACGAAACAGAAATAACCTCTCAAGTTCTTAAAGGAGAGACAAGACCCAGGACAAAAGACTCCGAAAATCAACAATGAGAAAATGTCAACTCTAACGATTACATTTTGGTGAGAATAAATGCCAGCTCCCTAATTGGCAATTAGCTGTGGAGCATTGTTGATGCCAGAAAATAAATGAGTGTTGACTACTGATGGCACTTGCCACCTTTGTAACCAGTTGTTTTTTTTTTTTTTTTTAACTACTTTCCTTTAGTTAGGTCTAACACTTCTGGGTCAAAATTTCAATTAGATGAATAATGATTTGAAGAAAGAAAGGAACACAGACAAGTAGGGAGGGAGGAGAAATTTGGAAGGTGAATGCACAAGGACGGTAGGGAAAGCTGATCAACGCTGCTGGGTAAAGAGTTACAGGAAATAAAAGAAGGCAGGCACTCAGAAATGCCTACAAGTAACTATAAAGGGATCGTAGTCCTGATCCTGAAAGACCCCCAGGTAAGTATTAAAACTTTCCCTGTAAGTCCAGTGAAAACACACAGGTGTGAGAGAAGAGCATGAGAATCTCCCTTCGGTATGCACTCAAATGAAGATGCTTGCGCTTGGGACAAGCATGAGAAGGCTAACCTCCCACTCTGAACACTCCTTTACAACACTCTGGTTGGTCACACCAGGTGATGGTAGTGCCAGTTGGTATAGGGCGACCTCAGCAGGCAGACTCAACCTGTTGTATCTGATTTAGGACACCTGCTGTTACGACTGGCAATATGACAACCTGAGTGGAAGGGACCGACACAGTCATATTTTAATATGACCTCCCACTCAGGAAAACCTTCTGAGATGGTCACTGGGGCTCTGCTGGGAAGCTTCAGCGTCAGGAGGCTCACTTGGCTCACGGCGATTAGACTGTCTATGGATAGGACGCTCTAACCATAAGAGCCCCAAACTGCTTCCCTCTGACTGTCACTCGCTGGGTCTACAAGTCGTCCTCCAGAGCAACAACAATTTTCCCACTCTCAGCTTCCACGGCTAGTTTCCTTTTACCCAGACTTACGTTTCCTATATCCCTCCCGTTCTCCAGATTTACCTTGCATTCAACTATTATTCGCAGGCTGATCTTGATTTTCAGCTAGCTTGGAAATCAAACCGTAAATTGCCATTTTAAATACACTCTGGCTTAGAAGGCTAATATGAAGATACAGCCACATGTAGAGGAAAAGAATCCTGGCTTTCAAGCTGGACTGGAATTCCAGCTCTGCAACATGCTAGCTAAGCGGTCTTTGGTGAACCTGTCTTTGCATGTATACATGGATATCAAAAAAACCCACTTCCCAAGATTGTTATACAGGACAAATAAACATACTCTGAGCACCTGGCATCATGCCTAAGACACAGTAGGAGCACCACACCTTAAGTTCTTTCCCCTTAATAGCTTAACTTATTGTCACCCATGTGTGAACTCAGATCAAAGACCTGAAATGCTTATTAGTTTCCAGTTAATTGATTTTTACCCCCATGAGCAAAACATTAAGAGGACCAGTGATACCTGCATTCTCTGATAAATTCACAGATAACCTGGTTGATTTTACTGGAAAAGAGGATTTAAATTTTGGAGGAAATGTTCTGGCAAACTTGCTTTTTGTTTGCACAAAAAAATGTTCCTAAAAAAACCTTTTTTTCAGCAGAAATATGTGTTTTGAGAGGAAAGAAAAAGGTCATTTAGGAATGTCTGTATGCTGCATTAGATTATTTAATTCCAAAATGACAACTTAAAATTTTTTTTAAATGGATACTTTTGCTTTGCAGAAAATGTGTCAAGCATTATTCATACTGATTTTCTTTCCCCTGCAAAAATGGAACAACTATAAATTTATCAAAATGGAATGAATAAAAAACTCCAGATTGTGTTATTAAGAATAGGCAGGGAAGGGATTTGAGGAGAAGATAACTGTGATATCATGAATATAAGGCTTCAGTGATCAGGGAGAGAAGATCTATGGCAAATTGACTTACTGCTTTTAAAAACTTTTAACATCTTTATCAAACCCTAATTAGCTCTCAAGGTCATATACTAGAAAGCCAAGCCTCTATTATTAAAATGAAGGAAATTTACTTTTGAATATTTAGGAAGATTTCCATTTAGTGGTATAAAGTATAAACAAAACCTTGATAAAAATGGGGACTACATTACAGATAAAGCAGTTAATCATAGCCCAGCTGCTGGCAAGGAAAGCATCTTTCACAATCTCATTCTAGCAGCACGAAACTAGGAAATCAGGGTCAAAACATCTCCAAAGCCTCTTTCAAATGGCAAACCAATGGAATTTTCCTTAGAAGTTGAAAATGGAATCTAGTCCCTTATCTGCCACGGCAGGGCGGAACACATTCATTGCCCTTCATGGCACTGCATTCTCATTCACTCTTGCAAAAAAGATTTATTGAGTACCTACTGTATCTAGAGCACAGGGGTAAACACGCACCATCCCCTTCCCTGAGGTTCCACAGCTGCCTTTCACTTTGCCCATTTTTTGCTATCATCTACAGTAAAGGCTCCAATTATCCCCATATGCTAATGACTTCCACAAGTTGAGTCCAATACTGATTTCCCTCTGAGCTCCAGATCCACATCTCTAATTGTTTATCAGAAATCTCTGACTGGAGGGCACCTGGGTGGCTCAGTCAGTTAAGCGTCTGCCTTCTGCTCAGACCCTGATCTCAGGGTCCTGGGATCCAGCCCAGCATAGTCATCACATCAGGTTCCCTGCTCAGCAAGGAATATGCTTCTCCCTCTGCATCCCCCCCACTCCCGTTCATGTGCTCTCTCTCTCTCTCTCTCTCAAATAAATAAAATCTTAAAAAAAAATCTCTGACCAGATGTTCAAGATGTTACCATATTCAGGAATATCAAACTGAGTGTGTCCAAACTGAACCCATTCTTTTCCTACCTCCCACTGCTCCTCCCGTCTCTTCCTACAGTCTAGGCTTCATTAGGAAATCTGAGGAAGCACCTCTGCTTTAACAGTCATATCCATTTCATCATCTAGCTAGGTTGAGTCCATCTGGGTCTCTCAAATCTGTCCTTCTGTCCTGTGTGTCCTGATATTTCTGGCCTACGTCAGTCACCGCAGGAGTCTTCTAACTGGACTGTCTCATACCTTCTCCCCCTACTCTGCATAAAAGTTACAGTGTTCTTTTTAAAATGCAAATCTAATCAATCTAAAATCATTGAAGGGCTCCCAACTACCTTCCAGATGAAACCCAATTTCTTAACAAGGCATTCACATTCATTCATTCATTCATTTTTGAGAGAGCAAGTGTGTGTGTGCGCATGCACACACGAGTAGGGGTGGGGGGACGGACAGAGAGGGAAGAGTATCTCAAAGCAGGCTCCACACTCAGGGGGGAGCCCTACCGGGGGCCCCATCTCACAGCCCTGATGAGATCATGACCTGAACCGAAATCAAGAGTTGGAGGTTCAACAGACAGAGCCACCCAGGCGCCCCCACATTCCTTTACGATTTAGCCCTTCACTGTCTTTTCAACTGTAGTCTTTGGAGTCTGGTCCTGCCCTCACTCTAAACTGTTCCACTGTTCCACTGGCAGGTCCTTGGGTAGGCTGCTTATTTTATAATTCCACCATGACTCTGCCTATTTTCTTTCCTTTGCCTAGAAGGACCTCTTTGGTCTTATTCTCATTTGTACACCCCTACTTGCCTTTCAAGACTCATCACTCATCTATCAACTTTCTCATCAAGAGAAGTGCAGTACATTTATTTATTCAACAAGCATTCACTTGTGTATGGGCAAACACCATGCAAAGTCCTGGATAAACAGTAATGAGTGAGACAGGCAGAGTTCAGAGGTTATTTCAATAAAGTGGTCAGTATTGAGTTAGGGCATGTACTAGGATTCAGAGAAGCACCCAGAAGACTTGTGGAGAGATAGGGAAGATCTGCCTGAGAAGGAAACATATAGCTGAGACATAAAAAAAATGAGTAGGTATTAGCCAGACGAAAATGGTGGGAAGAGTATTCCAGGGAGAGAAACAGGATGTGCAAAGTCCCAGAAGAACATGGGGTGTGTGGAAGACAACACAATTCACAGCATTTCAATGCAGCTGAAGTGGGGAGAATGTAAAGGTGGAAAGAGAAACTGAGACTGGAGGAGAAAAGGTAGAGTCTGTGAAATGCCTTGCAAAACACAAGAAGTTTATATCTGGAATGCTTGGGTGGTGTAGTCAGTTAAGCATCCGACTCTTAGTTTCGGCTCAGGTTGAGATCTCGGTCGTGAGATCGAGCCCTGCATCAGGCTCTGCATTCAGTGTAGAGTCTGCTTAAGTTTCTTTCTCCCTCTCCCTCTGCCCCTCCCTCCCCACCAGCTCTCTCTCTCTAAAAATAAATAAATAAATCTTAAAAACAAAAAGAAAGAAAGAAAGGTTTGTATCCGATACCATTAGAAGCTTTCCTGACACTCTCCCCAGGCTGATAGGCAGCCTCTCTCTATGTTCCTAACTCACCATCCAGCATGTATCACTATCATGGTCTTTATCACATGTATTACTCTAACTGTGGGTCCTGCTGGAGGCTGGGTGTCTAGCCCTCCTGAATGTGCTCCCTTGGGGCAGAGACTGTTCTCCTCTTTTCTGTAACACACTATTGGGAATACTCTAATTCAGACAAAATGCTCACAAAATGCTTATTAAATGAATAAATGTATAAAACAATAATGTGAATAGGAAGAAAGGATATATAAGTTTTTAAAAATGGCAGTAAAGTTAAATAATATGTTCTACCATAAGGAAATGTAGGCGTAAGATGACAGGTGCCAAAAGGAATGGCGCATCACTCGAAAGATGAAGCCATGAGTGCTAAAATGACGAACATGAAAACTGCATTAGGCTTAAGGGATGGATAGGATTTGGGGAGGCAGAGTCACATGGAAGATATTGCAGGTAAGAGCACTGACCTGGTAACAGCAAGGACAGAGCGTGCACGGACCGGGGAAGGGGAGAGGGCTTACTTAGAAGAGGAAGATCAAGGGGGAAATGCTGCTGGAATTATCCTTCTAAGGTCTACCACTTTCTTAAAGAAAACAGGATCGAGGACTGCTTTGTCTTTATTTTCAAAGTAATGGATTCTTTTCAATAAGCCCCGCCACCACAGTTTTGGAGGGGTTCAAGAAGTGGTAAGATTCAGGGAATAAATGGTGAAATAAAATATTCTGCCCTTTTATCTAACTTCTACTCTTTACAAGTCATCTTAATGGAATTCCACATAAACGGTCCTAGGGGAAAGCACCATTTACAACAGAATGCTGTTTAAAATGTGGCTTTGTAAGGTATTATGAACCTCCCCTCACAGGGCTGCTTTAGGGTGCTTCTTACCACACTCAGTGAGGGGCAGCAAACCAGGTTAACGGCAGGATGCCATCCCTACAGCTCTCAGCAAAAGGAAGAGCATCCAACAAACCAACCCTGATACAGGTAATTTTGTTTTTTGCTTTCACCAAGATATTGAATCAAAATGACACCCTCCTAGCTCACTTCTGAGACTTATGTCATTCCAACATTCTAGGTTCAAATCTGGGTCAGAAAAATGACTATAGACAACTGTCATTGAGGCTGCTCTCAGATCTGAGCAGTTTCCAGTTGTACCATTAGCCAAGATTTCCCATCTAAGAAAAAATCTAGGGAAGCATGAAAATGGCTGGTGTGTTCTGAAGTCCACTTTACAAAAAGAGAGCTGAAAGCATGCAAGAACCATAGAATAAATTTCTTGGCTATGGAACTATGGGACTTTTACTGCAATCTGAACCCAAATGATTAAAACCCAATTTTGGCTGACTTTCCCAAAATGAAACCCAACAATTTACACTTGTGATTTGGGAAAGCAAAGAAGAAAGGCAGGAATACTCTTAACTTTATATATATCATCTATCTTAGACATCTTAATAGTCCAAGTAAAAGGATGAATAAAACTTTTCTTTGATTATACACACTGTCAAAGTTACCAGGGACAGCAGTTCAAGTGTGTATATGCGTATTTCC
This sequence comes from Mirounga leonina, assembly GCF_011800145.1. Lineage (NCBI taxonomy): Eukaryota > Metazoa > Chordata > Mammalia > Carnivora > Phocidae > Mirounga > Mirounga leonina. The sequence continues at coordinate 6,460,072 of NW_023270871.1, forward strand.
AGAGAGTTGCACGTTAAGAATTCTACATTTAGAAACATTAAACTGATGAATTTTCCTATTCAGTCTACCCACAGACTAAATTAATCCTATGACTACCAACACAACACCGTTTTAGAGGGTAACAAAAAAAATTCTAAAAATGCTTATAAATAAAAAAAAAGGGGTGACAGGCATTAGAGGGAATAAAAACAGGCACCGTACCTTTTCAGTAATGATGCGGTTGACACACTGCTTTCCAGTCAGTGGCAATGTACATTTCTCCATGATTTTATGTACATTTCCCTGTTTTAAAGAAGGAACATCAAAAAGAGTAGTTAGGGACCAATTCTTATTTAGAAGTAGAATAATGACAGGACAAACAGGAAGCATCAGAGAAATTGTCTCTTAGGTACAGGCTGTTTTAAAATGTTTGCACAGTCACACTTTTGCTTTCTTTCTGGAGACAGCTTCTGTCCCTAAAATAATTTAGGGAGAATACCAAATGAATAGCCAAAGTCATAAATTATTTAGGTGGGAAACACCTTGCCACAAATTGGACTTCTCAAGTCTCAGTCCTCATATCCTGTAATGAGAAATTTCACTTCTAGTGTCCTGCTTATTTTTCTCTTTCAGGGAACGGTCTCCTTGACAAACATGAGCTATTATTCACCAAGGACAGGAAGCACACATAACATACAAATGTCTAATACCCTCTTTTAAATTAATTTTGTTTGTTAGAGAAGTAAAACATACGTGAATACAGCAGTGCCTAGCCTCCCCTCCTTACTTTTAGACCTGTTCTCAACAGGAATCCATTTTATTTTACTTTTCTTAGCATTTTCTATCTCTACACATTTTTCCTGTTACCTCTTCGTTTTTAAATATTGTGTTTATCATGCTATTTATTTCTTGATTAATCCATTTTTTACTCTATCTACTAACTTCTTATTATGGCACATGAAGACTTAACTGTCTTACAAAACCCCATCCTCCTTCATCATCTGCAGTTCTTCAGTAGAGATGTGTCCTAATTCGTAGTTAACTCCGTGGTTAGAATGTACATTGTTCTGCCTAAATGACCATGTAAAACTGTTCACTGCAGGGCCAGGCAGTGTAGTACACCACGATTATATTCATATTCTCATACAGCTATTTGCGCTTTTCCTAGAGTTTGTCTGAGCCTCAGTTTGCTCATCAGTAAAATGTGTGAGCTGGCCGAAATTCGTATTTTTTCAAAGTTTCTTTTAGCTACTGTACCCTTTCTTCAAACATAAAATAAAAAGGGATTAAGAGTAGAAAGCAGGTGGGGGGGTTAAGCAAAGTCAGTAAAGAGGAGGGGGAGGTACTGGCTTCCAGTTACAGAATGAATAAGTTATGGCAATAAAAGACACAGCATAAGAAATATAAGGAATATAGTCAATGATACTGTACTAGTCATGTATCAATGTTTCAGGACAGATGGCAGCTACACCTCTGGGGAGTATAGCATAATGTACAAACTTGTTGAATCACTATGCTATACACCTGAAACTAATGTAACACTGTGTCAACTATGCTCAAAAAAAAAAAAAAAAAAAAAAAGAGGGGAAAGCAGGTTTTCCCCCCTTCGCCCCCATCCTCCAACCCCCATCCCTACATCCCAGGTGTCGAGGTGGCCTCTGGGACACGTATGGAACACAGCTGAAACATTAGCTCTGATTATGACTATGATTAAGCTTCTTTCTAAGTATCAAGCACCAGGAGCCTAAATTAGTATTTCCCTCAAGGCTGAAGGCTATCCCATCATATTCTAAATCTTCTATTAAAAAATGGCAAAGTGCTTCTACTGCTTCTTTTTGGATCTAAAAACACCACACATGATGTCATGTGCATTACCCAAGTATTTTCTGAATAAATGAATGGGGAGGAAAATGGAAGGTCTACTGGGAATCCCAGATGGATTTCAAGAAGACAAACTCTATTACTTTAATCAAAATGAGTGTGAAATACATATAAAATGGATAGACATTACACCTTTAATAACAAGTTATATGCTTCTGGATCTTACTGTATAAGAACATTTATAACTGTAGAAATAAAACCTCATTTTCACTTCATTTCTAATGCTCTATTTTCCTTTCCAGTTTCAAAGAAAGTTTGCACGTGTCAGAGAAGCTTAATTAAAGAGCTGAAATTAATAATGAATATTCAAGCTTGTAGGTTGTCAGGTCTCCTTACATGTAATATAACTCAAATAAGGCATGTCACAATGAATTCCGGGACTGCCTGGGAACAAAGTGAACAATCTATGGGCCTCTGAAGAACATTTTTTGCAGGGAGCTCCTACTTTGTTCTCATTATTTGAGCAAGATCTGCGTCTGGTGTGAAAGAAACTACTTGGATTTTAATGAACAACCAACTCCGTTTTAGGAGAAATCAGGAATTTCAACAGACAGAACTGTGAGCTCCCAGAAGAGACTTTTTCTAGACTATTTGCTATATAAACAGTATAACGTATGGTTAAGAGTGTGGGCTGGGGCGCCTGGGTGGCTCAGTTGGTTAAGCGACTGCCTTCAGCTCAGGTCATGATCCTGGAGTCCCGGGATCGAGTCCCACATCAGGCTCCCTGCTCGGCGGGGAGTCTGCTTCTCCCTCTAACTCTACCCCCTCTTGCGTTCTCTCTCTCACTCTCTCTCAAATAAATAAAATCTTTAAAAAAAAAAAAAAAGAGTGTGGGCTGGAGCCAAAGACCGGGGGGTAAAGTCTGGCTCTGCTCCACTGGCTGTGCAGAGTGTGTGGGCCTGTGCCCCGCCCCCATCAGCCTTACCCCATGGGGTTCCTGCAAAATGAGATGCAAGTGTCCGGCACTCAACAAGTGCTCTATAAATGTTAGTTACTATTGTTTATACAAAACATATTTAACAGTTCTACCATCTACCAGGGAGTTCTTTAGGAGCTCTATATGAAGTTAGACATGTAATTGTGCAGAAAATGGTCTAACCACAATTCCTGAGACCGCAGAACTAATGAAACCACATATGGCTGGCCTAGGAAACTGCCACCAATGCCTTCTTGCAGTGAGAACAATGTCACTAGAGGACTCCATTCACATTTAGCTTTAAGACACAACACATCTGCCTTCGGCTCAGGTCATGATCCCAGAGTCCTGGGATCAAGCCCCGCATCGGGCTCCATGCTCAGCAGGAAGCCTGCTTCTCCCTCTCCCACTCCCCCTGCTTGTCTTCCCTCTCTCGCTGTGTATCTGTCAAATAAATAAATAAAATCTTAAAAATAAAATTAAAAATAATAATAATAAATCCTAAAAAAGAGATGGCAGGGTAGTGTGGTGGCAAAGAACACTGTGTTAAGAGTCCAAAGACCCATTTATTTTTCTCTTGCATCTGCCTTTGAACGGTCATTTGGTCCCTTCAATTCCCTGTGCTGTGGGTCCCCCTACAATGGCCTTGTCTACCTTACTTGATCACTGTAGAAATCGCACAAAATGCAGTAGTAGGAGGGGTGGAATCTACACACAAATATTTAGGGTCAGTGGGGTGTGGTTCATCCTGATCATTTTGCTTCTTTCTGTCTGTCTTTCTGTCTTTCCCCATGAAGAAATGCCACAAGTCAGAGGAACAGATACAAACGTGTAGCATTAAACATGCTCTGACCAGGCTCAGGGGCTCCTGATTTCACTATGCTCTTACATTTGCTAACTTCATCATAACCTTGATGAAGAGCTAAATCTCTTTCTTCCACCTGCTTCTCCAGTTTTTCTTTTCCCCCCTTGGTCTCTTAAAGGTTTCATGTAAGACCTGGGAAGTCACGTTTTCTTTTTAAATGATTTAGGGACTCAGTACTTCCTATTACTTGCTTCATGGTGATCTCTCTTTAATTCTTTAGATACTTGTGTGAAATCCTGCATCTAAATTCTTCAGTAACAAACAACTCTGGTTAAATGATAATAAATCCCCCTTGTTATCATGATGGTAAGCTTCATGTTATCACAATGGACTTAATCCCCAACAACAAGCTCTCTTTTTCACAACACGATGATTTTTGCATTTGATATCAGCATTTTATTCACCTGAGGCAACGGAGCGTGCATGTAATAAGGTTTTGCTTTAAATAAAACGCCATTTTATGCCCATCTTTTCTGTTAAGTGCTTTTTAAATGCGGCTGCAACATGTTTCTTCTTTCAGGAAACTTCTTTGGGAAAGCCCTAATGATCAAGTACAGAGAAGGCAAACTCTGCTCCTTAAGGGACCAAGTCTTAAAGCCTTTGTTCATGCTACCTGAACCACACACCACCACAGACTCCATCACCCCACATTCAAATGGAAACACCCTCCCTATTCTTTAGGACTGGCTGTCTGAATACTGTAATTCAGACTGAAGGAACTCCAACAGAGCTAGAGCTGTAAAATACCACATGACTGAGTATCTAAGGGCCACCGGAGGCTGCTTTCTAGTCCCAAGATGTGTACTTGTACATTCCCAACATCTCTGAACTCATTAGGAGAAGCACAGCTAGCAGAAGTATGTGATGGGGCTTACAAGACTTTGGGGAGATAAATAAAGGTATAATCAAAGGGAGAAGCAAAGACATCTCAAGACAGCAGTATGAAACATACACATTTGTAAGTCAAGAGAGAAGCTGAGTGAATTATGGTTATTCTACCTCTTCTGCCCACTCCGTCCTACAGCTTCAAGGCTTGCATTAACACACTGAAAAGAGGGGCTACATAAGCTGAATTTTACAAGAGAATATCCAGTACTTCATCTGGTGGCACAATGAAACCTAGGACGTATCTCTCTTTGGGTTTTCGCCAAAACATCATAAAAGGAGCTTGAATGCCACTGTCCCTTGTCTTTTCTTCTTCCCACTGGTCTCAATGCTTACACCAAGTGAAAAAGCGTCTATATACATACACACAAAAACATACCTCACAGGGAATGTCGTATTACAAAACACACTGACTGTCAAATCACTATGAAGATTGAAAAGAAACAGAAAAGAAACATGGGATTGGCTAACTAAAGAAAATCAGGATATGCAGTAAAAGGACAAGATGATAATTACTCACACTGAGTTTATACTCATGGGGTATTTTTGGCCTTTACACAGTACCTATTTGGTAGGGATTCCAATAATCCACAAAGGACTTGAGCAGAAAGACTCAGCTAGCTCTGAAGTAGAGACAGTTGCTATTACAAAATGGTTTTTATATGTGGATGTAATAACAGTTTGTGGTTACGGGCACATTCTCAATGGGAAGGCTAACCAAATGAGATAGTACATACAGCAAGGCATTTCCCTGAAAACAGTCTTCAGGGTTTTGAGATCTTAGAATAGAAGGCCATTTTTCTTACATATAACACAAAAATCTTTATCATGGCCTTTTATTTTCTCTCTAAAGATTGCATCCTATGATCTCTAGCCTAAGGATGGTACAGCCCAGGCGTGAACAGGAGTGATTTTCTCTTTCCATTCATGAATTGTTGTGGTACATCAGAAAGCTTCTCTGTGAGTTAGTTTTCCTTTTAAGAACCGTGGATATTCAAAGCCTCAGAATTTAGAGTTACTAGCTTAATTAAATTTCTATAAGACATTTTAAAGCTTTATTGGTTGTTGGACTGTGTTCTGCTTTCTTTCTTTTCCATTATAAAATTTTTTTGGCAGGCATTTCCATCATTGATGAAGAAATAAAAAGGCAAAACCATGTAAGGATTTCTATTTTTTAAAGGTAAATATTTTTTTCCCTAAACAGATCCTAGCCACGAAATAGTCTCATCAACAACTTATAAAATATTGACAAGCTTCTATGAATGAAAACAATTAAACCAGCTGAAACCATGTTAATTATAAATTATTCCAACAAAGAAATACTTTATTTACCTTGGAATACTTATCAATGCTGCTGAAAATTATTCCAAGAGTGTTTCCCAGGAAAGAATTTTTTAAAAAAACCTTTCACATTTGTTGGACTTTGGTAACACATTTGGTCCAAAATAAATACGACTAATAAACCTCATTTACTTTATATAATTCCTCTCCATAGAAAGTAAAGACAATGTAAAACTGCATTCAAGATTTCTATAGGACACCTTTGCTATCAGATATAGATTAGACGTAATCAAAAATTTATTCATAAAGACTTATTCCCAATATCTTAAAAATATAATTATGATTCTTTTCATCCTTTCAGAATACAGAACTCCTACTGTAATAAAAATAAAATCTAAACCTGTTTTAGAAAGAGATCTTTGAGAAACAAACAGGGTTTTAGAGGGGTTGATGGGTATTAAGGAGGGCACGTACTGCATGGAGCACTGAGTGTTATACGAAAACAATGGATCGTGGATCACCACATCAAAAACCAATGATGTATTGTATTGTGACTAACATAACATAATAAAATTTAAAAAAAAGAAAGAGATCTTTCATTTATGTTCTCTAAAATAGGTACCCAAGCTTTGCTTGCTTCCAATAAATGACAACTATGACCGAATTTCTCTGCTTTTATGCTCTGAAAGTTATACCCTCAGGAAATACTTCCAGTACACAATACTGAGAACAAAGCACTTTCTTTTATATTGTTAGTGGTAATGGTACCTGCCAGACAAAAAAGGTTATTAGAAAAAAATGGGGGCCCAAAGGCAGGATACATGGATTCTCAGCTTGCTTTTGCTCCTAATTTTGTACTTGACTTTTACCGGAATAATTAACCTCTATGGCATTGGGTTTGTTTTCCTTTGCAAAGGAAGCAACAAGACCTACCTCACAAGAGTATTGTAATGATGAGATATGGAGGCAGTCGTGAAACTGCTTCAAAAAAGTTAAAAGTGCTCTACATGTTCAAAGTCTCTTTATTATTTGAAGAATTAATGAATTCAACAGGTATTTATTGAGTCCTAATGGGCATCAGACAGGATTCGCTTCAGCTCTTACAATGGACAGAGCCCCTGCCCTCACAGAACTTATATTCTAGTGAAGGCGATGACGGTCCATCAGAAGAGGGGGTACTTCTGTTTTATAGAATAGTTGGGGGAAAGCTTCTCTGACACTTTGAACAGAGACCTGAGTGAACTGAGGGAGCAAGACAAGAAGGTATCTAAGGAAGAGCCTAGAGAAGAACAGGTATTTTTGCAGGTACCTGTCTCACCAAAGCAAGGAGAGTCTTAGGGGAAACTCAGAAAGGGAAAGTGATCATTCTGAAACATGAAGCTTCCAGAAAAGGGCAGGTTTGGGTGAAACACTGGTACAGAGTTAGCTCTGATGAAGTTGCAGCCTGGTATGATATAATGAACACAAGCTTGACCAAACTGAGTGAAGCTCCTAGCTCTATCACATACCTAGACAAGTTTCTTAACCTGCCCACATCGCAGTCTTACTTAAGAGGGTCACTGAGAAGCTAACAAGATTCAGTATGTACAATGCCAAGCACAAGGCCTTGTACCTCATAAAGACTCAAACTGTTACTACTTTCCTTCGTTTTCTTGCCATTTTTAGAGGGCAGAAGAAGGACATGTTAAGAGATGAAAAGAAGCCTAAGAAAAAAGGTAGCTAGACACCAAAAAACTGCCTAGGAAGAAGAAAACAGTAAAAATATCTTGCTTCTGCAAAAAGCTTTAGTTAGGGATTTCTAATCAAAAGTTTGAAGAACCATTTCTTTTCCTGTTTCAGAAATTCTGACTGAGACAAAAGAAAAGACTTTAAAAAAAAAAGAGAGAGAGAGAAGGAAAGAATTTGCTAAATACAGGCCTAATGTTTTGAAAACGAATGCACAAAAATAATCTAAAATGAGTTGGGCTTCAATGCCTATGCATCAACATTAAAGTAACAACAAAAAGGAAGTCAGAAAGAGTTTTCTCCAAATTAGACATTATGTTCCAGAAAATATTTGGATTTGATTTGCATGCTTGGCATCCTTTTGCCTTTGAAATGAAGTATCCTGGATGCTTTTGCAAGGCATCTCTCAAAAGTCACCTGCGTTGGTTTCATTTCTATTGTTTCATATTTATGCTCTACTGCTTACTTTCCACTGTTTACAAAACAATTTATGATATTTTCATATTTATTACAGTTTTCACAACAAAACCATTTCATGGCACATATCGCTCTGTAACAGAACTCCCTCATGGGAAGCAAGACAGATGCAAATCCTCCAGCTCCATACTCTCCCAGGATGCTGCATCTCTAAATAAAAACAGGGCAAGGGATGCCTGGGTGGCTCAGTCAGTTAGGCTTCCGACTTGATTTTGGCTTGGGTCGTGATCTCAAGGTCCTGAGATCAAGCCCCGCGTCAGGCTCCATGCTGGGCGTGGAGCCTGCATGAGACTCTCTCTACCCCTCTGCTCCTCCTGGCAGCGCGTGCTTTCTCTCTGTCTCTCAAAAAACAAAAAAACAAAACAAAACCAAAAATCCAGGACAAATGAACTAACATTTCATTCAAATTAGCAGGTCTCAAGGTGAGAACAGGTAGACCTTGTGTTAAAACTAAGAATTATAAAAAATAGAGGGCAATGAACAAACAGCATAGACAATGAAGAGAGTACCACCCAGTAGCAATTTTTTTTTTTTTAGATTATTTATTTATTTATTTGAGAGAGAGAGAATGAGAGAGCAAGCACGAGAGGGAAGAGGGTCAGAGGGAGAAGCAGACTCCCTGCTCAGCAGGGAGCCTGATGCGGGACTCAATCCCGGGACTCCAGGATCATGACCTGAGCCGAAGGCAGTCGCTTAACCAACTGAGCCACCCAGGCGCCCCACCCAGTAGCAATTTTGCAAATCATCAGAAACCCATGGATTCAGGTCAGGAAGGCAATTAGCTCAGCTGGTTCAAAAACACTGAGTTGGGAACAAGGAACAAAGTTATACTGATAGCTCTGTAGTTAGAAGACTGGACTTTGGAATCACAGACGCCCAGTTCTAATCTCAGTTCCACTAGTTATATGACCTCACGCAAGGAACGTAACCTCTCTGAAGCTGTTTTAGAAACCACAAAAAATACCTGTATCAGGTTCATGGGCTTATACATGCAAATACACACAGCGTGCTTAATATACTGTCAATAACAGTAAGCTCAATAAATGGTAGCTGTCATTTTTGTAGGATGATGATGATACCATCATCACCACCATCATCATCACCACCACACCGCCACCAAATGTAAGCTCCACGATTTTTGCGTAGTTTGTCATTCCAAATAATAGAAGTACTTAACACATAATCAGCATTCCAAATAAAAGTATCTTACTTTTCAGAATAAGGACACTTGCTATCACCAAGTCCACCATTTTCTCACCCTTCCCAAAATGGCACTTCACAGTCTTAGTAAGAGGCCATATTGTCCACTTGAAAATAACTGTTGTTGAAAGGCCATATTCTGTTGTGTTTTTCATTTTGCATGCAGAGAGTAGCCACTCTAATCATCTTTAAACCTGAATTGCAACATCTACCCTGACATCTTTTCACTGAGTTTGAAGACATTATAGTTTTTACTTTTATTGTGTATGCAAATAATTAAAGAATACCCCACTGTTTCTTTCGCTCAAAGTTAAAGAACCACTTAGCTGAATGAGTATAAATAACTACTTTTATTTGCAACCTTTCTCTCTAAAATATAAATGCTATCAATTTGGACGAGCCTGAGAAAACAATAAAAACCATGACTGATGTACAGGATTTCGGCATACTGGGAATTTCCAAACGTAGCACACGTTACCTTTGCAGAATGCTCCATGGTGACCACCACTTTGGTCTTCGCACTGGACACTAGATCCATAGCCCCTCCCATTCCTTTCACCATCTTCCCCTGCAAAACAGAAATGGAAAAGAAGATGTAATTCTTTTTCACTTCTTTTAGTATGTGGCAGAACAAAAGTAACTGGCAAGAATAAGTCACTGGAATAATGAGTGAGACCTTTATTGCTTATTATCAGAACCTTTACAATATTAATATTCTGTTTCTCTATTATTCTATGATTGAAGGGTAAGTTCAGGACAAATACTATGATGTCACTTTTATTACACGTGGCTAACATTATTTTGTTGATGATATATGAGCAATAAGACACAATCAGTGGATAAGAAAAATCTTAAGAACCATTTCAGAATTCTGGCACTTTATTGTTACAATAATAGGAGATTGAAATCCACATGCCCCTGACATCCACTTCCCTCTATTTAAACACATAATTGGCACCACTGAGTCTTCAATTACAAACACTTTCTAAAGCATTCTCTTGGATTTCCTGCAGATTAAAATACCATTAGGTAGTAGGCTAAGGCACTAATGGTGTTTCCCTCGAAATGATTAATATGAAAAGGTGGGTCTGTCTTTCTAAAACTTGGCATTTATATTGCTCTTAGAAAAATAAGCCAAACAAAACAAAAAGTATAGCACTGTTAAGCAAAAACAGAAAACAGAAGCAGAAGCAGAGTTCTGGGCCTTTCACCATCACCATTCTATTTTTGTTCACCTGTCCATCTCCTCATTCATTAAACATTTACCAGCCACATTCTATGGGCCACACACTCTGAATAATTCCTACTGTCTGTTCTGTCTCCTGGTTACAGAGTTTTGAAAAAAGCAGGTGTTTCTAGAGATGATGAAATAATTTCTTACTCAAGTATACTGAAGAGAAATATCTTCTAACATTGAAACCTCCTTAAAATTTTATTTATTTTTTAATCCAAGTCCTCTTGCTGATTTGACAGTAAACTCTCAGCTCCTTCTCCATAATTTCATAGCTACAAGTAGACTAGCCAATGCACTCACACCTGGCTTTCAAACATAGAGGTCTCAAGTCCTCTGATTTCAGAAACATTTTAGAGGCCAATGCCAACACTGGATGTCTTCGTGGACCATCTCCACTAAATGAAATGGGCAGCAGCTGGAAGTGGCTGAAGGGGAGCAGCGGGAGGGGAGCAGGGAGCAGGACAGAAATGGAAGGTACAAAGTAAGTCTGTCTTCAGACATGTACATTTGATAAAGCAGAGTATCTATGTAATTTTATACTTCTATGAGCCATGCCTTCATCCTTAGCTGCAATTTTAATAAGCTAGGTATATTATTTTCATATTTCTGTAGAGAAATATATTTTCTCTACCTTTATGGGATGAAATATGAGTTAATTCAGAGATGGAAGCAATCAATGTCTATCATAAACTCCAATACTGAGGAAGTATGAGATTTTAGAGCATCAAAGGACATTAAAGCAAGTCCATTATAAAACGAATTAACCTGCTGCAGTAAGAACATCCATCCAGTCTCAGCTTTCACAGAACAGTGTCCTTGGGAAGACTCTAAGGGTATAAGTGCTAGCAGAATGAAGCAGCCAAAGAAAAGCAGAAACCAAAGTAGCATTTTAAAAACTCCCTGAATTAAAAAAAAAAAAAATCCTTGAATTAGAATATATCAGAGGCAAATTTTTTCACCTGTGGCACAACAATGATAGGTAAAAGCTTATGCCAGTCTCTAATAAGAAGCTTGTCCAGTTCAGGCGAATCTGATTTATACATTTTAAATCATTGTCAGTTATTTAAGAAATATTTATAGAACACGTACTGGGTACAAAACACTGTGCTGGCAGGAACATAAAGAGCTTCAGAACATGATAGAAGAACCGTCTTTTTGTTTCTGCTGAAAAGAACATTCTTGCCCATATACATAAGCTTAGGTGCAGAACACTTGAGATCTATTCCATTAACCCGCTGAAGGACATTGGGAAATTCTCTGAATTATCTTTGAATCCATTATCTATAAACCAAGAGTAAGAATAGCTGCCCTCTCATAAAGCTGTTATGAGAAGTGCATGAGATAATGTATAGAAAATTATGGAATAAATAAAATCTATAAATTCATTGACATATATCATCATCCAGTCTATTTGGTTTACTGCATGTCTAGTATGATGAGCCTGTCACTATACTGGGTGCTAGAGTTAGAGATGATCACAACAGGACTCCTTTCCTTATAAACTTCATCATCTGGGGGAGGAAAAGCATCCATGAGTAATCAAGGAGATTTGGACCAAACTTCCTCCCTCTAAAGACAGACAGACAGACAGACAGACAGACAGACTGACTGACTGATTTATTTATTTATTTATTTATTTAGTTTTTTGAGAGAGAGAGTGAGAGAAGGGGCAGAGGGAAAGGGAGAATCAGATACCCCGCTGAGTGGGGAGCCTGACGCAGGGCTCGATCTCAAGACCCCGAGACTATGACCTGGGCCAAAAATCAAGAGTCCGATGCCTAATCAACTGAGCCACCCAGGCGCGCAAAACTTCCTCCCTCTAAAAGAAGCATTGCCACACTCCCTCTTCCCCAAGAGCCTTAGTGCTAAGTGCCTTTTCCCCCCGCATCCTTGCTAGTTAGTCTATAATTGTAACACAGTGAATTTCAACCTGTTTTTTCATCTTATAAGTGCTTGGATGAGTGAGGAGTGAGTGGATTAAACTAACTCATGCATGTTCACGTCCTAGCAGAGCAGGGAGGATGCCAGTGCTGCCTGTCCCTGGGGAAACGGGTGGGAAGAGGCGGCTCCCGGGGATCTCACGGAGGAGGTGCTTCACAATGGCAGTGTGCCAGATGGCCAAGAGAAAGAACACAGCATCGCCTAGGAGAAAGCATTTCTAGCAGGTTAACAGTAACACCTTCAAATATTCGGTTTTCCTGTTTTTTAAAGTAAGTTCATTGTATTGGAGAAAGAAAATAACCTATCTCCTTCCATTTCAGTTCCCAGATGATTTCTGAAACAGAATCAATTACTAAAGGAAAACAGTTCATTCTATCTATTCCGGCAGAAAGAAACAGTGTTAGATGAGACTTACTCTCCAATGCAGGTGGGAAATTCATCACTGCCCTTCAACCTACCTTAGCAGCCACTCTTTTGGGGCTCAACGACTTGTATTTCCCAGTTATGGACTGTAGTTATGGGTGGCCATGTGCCTGAGCTCTAGACAATGGAGAGAGGGAGGCGATACCTGTGATTTCCAGGCCCCTTATGCTCTTTTGCCTTCTGCAATGTGGACACTGACATCCAAGGTGACCGTGGAGGATGACTGAGCTTCCTCCAGGGTTCTTCAGGGTCTTTAAATGACTGTGTGCAGCAGAACCCACTTACTCAGAAACACACTGCACTGTTCGATATGAGTGAAAAGTAAAAAGTATGGGTGCTAAGCCACTGAAATTGGGGAGTCCTACTTGTTACAGCAGCTAGTGTGACTAATACAATGATGTGGTGCCCAAATAAGTTCTATGGAAGGGATAGAATTGGGTGTAGAATTAGAACTGTTAGAGCTGCACAAGAGAGGAGGGAACAGGCCTACATTATACCTACTGCTCCTTGAGGGAGGGGACTATGCCAGATATGGAAATTTACCACTCTACCCACATGTCCAACACAATGCTTGCCATTTTACAGAGACGTGAAACAGACCTCACAGCCATCTCTAACTCCCTCCCCAAAATCCAACATCCTATTCGACATACAAAACAAGAAGCTGATAAAACAGAGAGGTTACGAAGCTAAAAATATACCTTTACATAAATCACAAGAGGGAAAGTGATTCTCGGAGAAAAATAGGCCTGTGATGAAGAAGAGATTCTGGGCATGATTGAAACACTGGGCCAGGGTGACACAAAGTGTGGCTTTCTTTAAAATCTCATCAGCAAACATACATTTCTTCAATGGTGCAACTTTAGCTCTGAAATGTATTCTGGCTAGCATAATGGAGAGATGATTGCTGGATACTCATTTCACGGCCAACTCATCTTTTTGCAGTTAAGGACTGACTCCGGTATTAAGTATACAAAGAACACAGCAATAAGATGAACTAGAAATGCTGCGTGCTCTATTATGAATCACTTAAAAATTTTTCTAAAAAGATACTGACTCAAGCATTATCCTCAATTCACAAATATTTTTTATTCAAGGTCAATTATAAACCAGGTAGCAAAATAGGAATTAAGAATAAAAGATGAATACAGTTATCTATCTTTTTTCTAGAAAGTAGATTTAAACTACTTTCTTTTAAGATTTTACTTATTTATTTGACAGAGAGACACAGTGAGAGAGGGAACACAAGGCGCCCCTGAATCAATATTTTAAAGATATTTTACTTATTACTTTAATCCTATTTCCTAATAGGAGAATCTGAAAGAAAGTAAAAGAAATTATGTTAATAACATGATAACATTAAAAAAAGAAAAAAAAAAAAACCTCAGGGTGCCTGGGTGGCTCAGTCATTAAGCATCTGCCTTCGGCCCAGGTTAGGATCCTGGGGTCCTGGGATTGAGCCCTGCGTCGGGCTCCCTGCTCCGCGGGAAGCCTGCTTCTCCCTCTCCCATTCCCCTTGTTTGTGTTCCCTCTCTCACTGTCTCTGTCAAATAAATAAATAAAATCTTTAAAAAACAAAAAACAAAAAACCTCAATGTATCAAGTACAAATATTCAACTGCACTCCCAACGACGGTAATTCAAATTCTAAACATGACCTTTGGCGATGTTTTAAAGTTTTTACAGAAAGGTAAAATGAATACATTTGAACAGTTCTGTGAAATGCTGTTTAAAATACAATATAAAACATACTGAAAATGATTCTTGCCATCACCTTTATCATTAGTATATAGGTAGTAATGGCTTATTTGCAGATTTGTTATCTATATTCTGGTCTTAAGTGAGAAACAATGTACAATATACAGAAACAATTTTTAAAGCATTTTAAATTAATGCTATATGACTTACTGGAAGAAAAAGGGAATGATAACTGTGGAGTGATTTAATAATAAATCTAGGTCTTATGGCTCAATATTAAACACCAGAACGTTAAGTACCCACCTCAATCCAAAGGTCAGCCTCTTTATTTCTATCTCACTTCCCCATTATGAAAAAATACGAAAGAAAGGGCCTCTAAACATGCTCCTAGCTAAAGAATAGGAGTGAGGGAAAATAAATATAATGTCAATATTTGTTTAAATGTAAAGGAGAGGCTAGAACTCTGTTTTAGAGAAAATAAAAGATTTATAATTTGCCTTAGTTTTGCCAAGTTATAACAAAGTTACAGTAGTAGTATTTCTCTCTTCTGCGATAATTATACTTTATTCAAAACCAAGAAAAATGTTGTTTTCCTTTCAAAGATTAATTGTTATTTCCCAGGATGGGTGGATTGATCATGTAAACCAGCTAATATAGAACCAGACATATAACTGAAGGCTTTATTACCAGGTAAGTTAGCAAAATTGCTTGTAACAAATCTCAGTTATCAATCATAATATGGGCAAAAAAAAGAAGAAAGAAAAGCATGTCACAAAGCAACTCTTGGACAAACTCAAAACTCCTGTTCTCTCAGGGACCTTGTTTCATCAACTATCTCCTTGGCTCCTGTTTCTCCATCCTCCTCCCCTCTCTAGCTCCCTGTTGATTCCTCAATGCACTAAAGTCTGGTTTCTGCCTTGACCACGCCTTTGGAGTGAGAACTACTCTATCTGCTCTCTAACATTTAACTATCTGATTCAGTAGACATCTTGGGGTTTATTTTACTATATTCCTGCACCTTTCTATTACATTTTACACTATTTTTTACCAACTCCTTGAAATGCTCCATTCATGGGCTTCCAAGGTACAATACTGCCCTGGTCTTCTGACTTCAAAAGGCTTCCAAGCTCCTTCCTAGCATCCCTTTTCCCACCCCAACTGTGTGTGTTGGCCAACTTAAAAGCTATGTCCTTGACCTTCTGCTCTTGCCTCTACTTTTTCTCTGGGAGTGACTTCATCTGCTCTCATGATATAAACTGCCCCTATCTCTGATGACTCCTAAAGCCATATTTCCAGCTCAGATCCTTCCTCCAAGTCTCAGACTTCAATATCCGAAAGTTTCCCAGGTGGCACAATCTGTAAGCTAATTCCCAAAATTGTTTCCTCTTGTTCCTGGGCAGTTAGACAGTTCCCAGCCTTCTTTGAGATTAGGGCTGGTCATGTGAATAAGTTATGGCCAACAGATAGTGAGTGAGAGTGACATATAATAATTCCAGGGTTGGACCATAAAACCTTCTAGGCACTATGTTCCATGTTCTTCCCCTTTCTGCCAAATACATGTTGAAAATGGTGGGGCCATGGATAGAAGGAATCTCAATTCCCAAATTAGTGCACAGAAGAGAGCTGCCTGCCAATCAGGGATACTCCTTTTGGTTCTGTGTGAGAAACAAAAACTTCTTTAAGTTAATTATGACATGCCTCCACTCAGTATGGTCGAAATTAAATTAAGTATCTTCACCAAGTCAAATCTCATCTACCTACTAACTCCATCTCAGTTAGTGGCCAACCATCCACATCAAGGTCCAAACCAGAAACTTCCTTAGCTCTTGCCTCTCCTCATTATCTATGTGCAATCAGCCATTCAATCACAAAGAACTCCAGTTTTTCAAGTATTTCTTAAACTTTTCTCACCCAAGATCCTTGTGATTTCTCCCAAGAGTGCTGTAACAACATCCCTACTAGTCAACCTATGCCCAGCCTTGTCTCTCTCAAACCTTTCCAACCCACAGCCGTGAAAATAATCTCTCTAAAATGAGTATCTTATGTTATTCCCCTACTTAAAACCTTTCAGTAGTTCCCCCGTGTGCCAGGGCAGAGTCTAAGCACCTCAGTTGGGAGATGAGGCCGGGGACAACCCTCATTGTTTCCTCACACCTCAGATCCCATTTCTTGTGCCCAGCATATGGCTTCACACTATGCCAAAAGCTCCCACCCTCATTCTATTAAGTGTCCTCCAGCTCACTCTTTATGTATCAAATCAGGACTACTTCTTCCAGGAAGTTTCACAGGCCTCTGCCCCACCCCATCAACAAGATTTGATTAGGGACCTCTTTTGGGTGCTCTCACAGCATCCTTGCTTATCCCTATTGCAGAATCTGCCAAATGAGCTGCATGAAGATCAGGGTTGATATTCCATTGGCAGGTAGTGGCCAGGCCATACAGGTGGTTATTACTGAAATTCTTCCTCATGAGAGGCACCCTAACCCCTCTCTGAGCGACCTCTTCCTAACTCCACCGCCATCTATCTAGCCACTGAAAATACAACTGTGGGCCTCCAAGACCCTATCCAGCTTTGACTACCCTCTCTTCTGACTGATCACACTTATTCGGATTAATCAGTGCCTGTACACTAAAGAAATCAATTAACTTCATATAGAAAAAGTGAGTTCTGTTCCTAGCTATTAACTACCCTGATTCTCTCATTTTGTAAAATTATGAATACCACTCAATATGTGTCTTCATAGTTCACTTATGAAACCTTATCTCTCCAAGTAAAGAAAAAATTGCAATGCACATAAAATTGTGAATCATTAATTCCACCTTTGTACAGGAGATTAGTAAGCATTTATTAGGTGAATAGTTAGAAGTATGAAACTTTCACATTTTCTTTTCCTAAGTTATAATCGATGGGTGACTAGGTCTCTTTTGGTTATAAATGAGGCATTTTGGATGGGTTAACTTCTTTGTACAAGATCAGATAGACTCGCACTCTGTTCTATTTTACTGGATTAATAACATGGACAGGAGAAAAACTCTGTTATTCTTAGCTCTGTTTTGAAGGTATAATTTCAGTTTTCAGAGTCAATTCATAATTTTGCAGAGATGAAAACAGACATCAAAGAACCTGGCTAAGGGACTTCACCTTGTTTTATCAGGCCTCCTACAGAAGACAACAACAGAAAGAGCTTGAGCAAGTGCTCCAGGATACATATAAGGGGGTTCATTTTTATTTAAAATGATTAAGGATTCTTATATTATATATTATTATATACTTATATACATATAAATAAGTAATATTTAATTGAATTTATTAAACACAACTAAGTACTGGAGCTTCTGGTCTTATAAATTATCCAGAAACAAAGTAAGTATAATATTTAAAATCCAAGGATAAGTTATTTTCTACATTAACAACTTCTTCCTTCCCTTGGGTCACTGAGAGAAATGTATTAGAATCACAGGAAATTGCCATAGGTGAGCATTGTGACCTACGAACAGGAATTTCATACGGTTGGTTCAAACTCATGTTCTAATGATGGGAAATCACACAGAATTTATTTTAAAGGCTTCTATTATTTTTAGGAGATCCCCAGATAATCACAACAAACATGCCAGCTAAAAATACAAATTAAAAGGTAACAATCATTTTTATTTGTCTGCATGTATAAATGATAAAATATATTAATTCCTTCAACAACTCATTCACATGGAATACAAAATCACTACTACTTCTTTTAGAACTAGAAAATAGTTGTTTTTTAGAAATTTTATTTTCTGATTCCTAAAACAGGACCCGGGGTTGGTTGGAACGGAGGAGGAGGCGTGAGAACAAGAGCCACGCGCTGAAATACGCTTGCTCCATCACCTCCTCCCTCTGTCTGCAAGCTCTAAGGCGCACAGTCACAGTTATTGTAATCATGCTGCCATTTCTGACAGCTGGACAGAATCCCCAGAGAGAGACACAGTGACTGAGGAAATATTATTAAGGAATACATGGAAATCATTACCAGTGTTTTTAATCCACAGTAGAAGAGATTTTAAAAAATAATGTAAAAGATCATTTAAAAGTAAAAAGACAAAAAAACCACTTATGAGCAACCATGAGAGTATGCTATGTATATTAAGTGTGGGTGCCCTATTAAGCAAGTGTTAGAGGGTTAGGTGGAAGGACATAAGGCCATTTTGACTCTACACTTAATAAGTACTGTTTATTCCCAAGATGTCCTCCAGAGTCAGCTGATGACCCAGTTTAATGACTGCCCCATACCTCCTGGGGATTAACAGCTATGAACATTCATGTCAAATTGGTAACCCTTTGGTCATTACTGAAGAGTCTTTTAAGTTTTTCCTCCTGTGCAAGTCCCGATCTGTAACATGTTGACCTGATGGCTCTGACATATGAAGAAAAGTCTCACCTCTGGTTTTCTCAGAAAGCATACCCTATCTTCAGACCAGTATGTGGTCTGACCCCAAAAGGGAGAAGCACACCATCGTTTTGAGAATAACCCGCCTCTGAGAACAACAGAGAAAGCTAGGGAGCCATGTCACTGTGTGTGTGTGTTGAGGGGATGGGGTGCCTAACATCACAGGCATCAGAGAGGGGAGAGAGATGATGATGGGAATAAAAGTGAAAAGTGAAGTCTTTACAGATTTATTTATTTATTTTTAGAGAGAGACATAGAGGGAGAGAGAAAGCTCAGAGGGGAGGGGCACAGGGAGAGAGAAAATCTCAAGCAGGCTCCACACCCAGCGCTGAGCCTGATACGGGGCTCGATCCCACAACCTTGAAATCATGACCTGAGCTGAAATCAAGAGTTGGATGCTTAACCAACTGAGCCACCCAGGTGCCCCAAGTGAAGTGTCTTTAAAGACAAGTAACAAGAAAAAAAAAAAATTTTGTGGGGGTGGGGGGAAGATCTTGGTAATGTAGAAATTAAAATACTGAGAATAGAATATTAAAAATATTCTTTTGAAGTAAAATACAAAGAAAGATTAAAAGAGTAGAAATATAGAGAAACAAATAAACTTTAACTCATTTCTTGATATGCAAGGGTTTTAACTCCCTAAACTCCATCATAAGTTTCTGATCTTGATGTTGTGATACTTTATCTCTAACTTCCATAATACTAGAGATGGATATTACATACATGACAAAATAGTATTAAAAACCAATGTGTGAGTAAAAAAAGCTTGATTATTTCAGATATTTTATATGGAGCCTAAGTTGAGGGGTATTTTAAATCTAGTACATCCTCAGGTGAGTAGCAAGAGTTGCAGTAAGTAAGAAGAATTTTATTGCTTTTATTGTTACAACACCTGGTGGGCAGACATGACTTCACATTCACCTGGAACTCATGCATGGCAAACACTTGGAGCTGGGGTGTACTTGCTAGAAATTATTTTTATTCCCAAGAAGGCTGTGTTCAGGCCTGGTATTTTGAAGGCAACAGTCTCTTGATAATCACTCTGCCACACTGCTGTTCAGGAAAGAGTTGCTTTTTTCCTCTAACCTCAGGAAAGTTCTTTATTATTCAAAGTTGTATGACTGTGGGTTAGTACAAGCATACTTTGTTTTACTGTACTTCACACATACTGTATTTTTTACATATTGAAGGTACATGTCAACCCTGTAATGAACAAGTTTACTGGGGCCATTTTTCCAACAGCATTTGCTCAGCTCATACCTGTGTTATATTTTGGTAATTCTCATAACACTTCAAACTTTTTTGTTCTTGTTATGGTGATCTGTAATCTTTGACTTTACTGTTACAACTGTTTTGGGGTGCCATCAGTCATACCCACATAAGATAACCTTAGTTAATGTGGGTGTTCTGACTGTTCCACCAACTGGCCACTCCCTCATCTCTCTCCCTCTCTTCAGGTCTCCCTATTCCCTAAGACACAACAATATTGAAATTAAGACAATTGATAACCCCGCAATGGCCTCTTAGTGATCAAGTGAAACGAAGAGTCCCACATCTCTCACTCTAATTCAAAAGCTAGAAATGATTAAGCTTAGTGAGGAAAGTACATTGAAAGCTGAGATAGGCCCAAAGCTTAGGCCTCTTGTGCCAGTTAGCCAAGCTGTGAATGCAAAGGAAAAGTTCTTGCAGGAAATTAAAAGTGCTAGTCCAGTGAACACACAAATAAATATGAAAGTAAAACAGCCTTACTGCTGATGTGGAGAAAGTCTGAGTGGTCTGGATAAAAGAGCAAACCAGCCACAACAATCCTATTAAGCTAAAGCCTAATCCAGAACAAGGCCCTATCTCTACTCAATTCTATAAAGGCTGGGAGAGGTGATGAACTTGCAGGAGAAAAGTCTGAAGCTAACAGAGGTTGGTTCATGAGGTTTAAGGAAAGAAGCCGTCTTCAAAACATCAAGTGCAAGGTGAAGCAGCCAGTGCTGATGTAGAAGGTGCATCAATCCAGATCTAGCTAAAGATAAATAATGCAGATGCTACACTAAACAGGTTTTCAAGGGACATGAAACAGCCTTCTCTTGAAAGAAGATGCCATCTAGGACTTTCATAGCTAGAGAGGAGAAGTCAATGCCTGGATTCACAGCTTCACAGGACAGGCTGACTCTCTATTAGGGGTTGACATAGCTGGTGAATTTAAGTTGAAGCCAATGCTCATTTACCATTCCAAAAATCCTAGGGCCCTTAAGAACTATGCTAAATCTACTCTGCCTGTGCTCGATAAATGGAGCACAGCCTGGCTGGTAGCCCATCTGTTTACAACATGGTTTACTAAATATTTTAAGCCTACTATTGAGACCTATAACATGCACACACACAAAAAGATTCCTTTCAAAATATTACTGCTCACTGACAATGCACCTGGTCACCCAGGAATTCTGATGGAAATGTGTAACACAGATTGGGGGACATTCTATAGGACATCTGAGTTACTTCCCAAACTATCAAAGTCATGAAAAACAAGGAAAGACAGAAACTGTCACAGAGAAGTCTTTTTCTCAGAAGAAACGTTCTTTTCCCAGAGAAGACTAGGGAGATACGACAAATATTATGTGGTATTCTGAATTGGATCCTGGAAAAGAGAGAGAAAATTAATGGAAAAATTGATATTAATAGTAATGTTCCTGAAAGACTTTTACACTGAAAACTATAAAACATTGATGAAACAAAGAAGACACAAATAAATGGAAAGACGTCCCATGTTCATGAATTGGAAGACCTAATATTGTTAAAATGTCCATATTACCCAAAGTGATCTACAGATTCAAAGCAATGCCTATCAAAATACCAATAGCATCTTTTTCACAAAAATAGAAAAAAACAATCCTGAAATTTATATAATAGTCAAAACAATCTTGAGAAAGAAGGCAAAGCTGAACTTGTTTTCCTGAAATCACTCCCTGATTTTAAAATCCATTACAAAGCTACAGTAATTAAAACAATATGATATTGGCATAAAAACAAAGAGTAATGGAACAGAACAGAGAGCCCCAAATAAATCCAACCATGTACAGCCAACTGATTTTCAGCATGGGTGCCAAGAATACACAATGGGGAAAAGTAGACTCTTCAACAAATGGTGTTGGAAAAACTACATTATCTACATGGGAAAGAGTAAAATTGGAATCCTATAGGAGTAACAAAAGGGAACAAAAGCAAAAGTAGACAAGTGGGACTACCTAAAAAACCAGAAAGCTTCTGCAGAGCAAAGGAAACAACAAAATAAAAAGCAACCTAAGGAATGGGGGGAAATATCTGCAAGCCATACATCTGATTAGGGATTAATGCCCAAAATATATAAGGAACTCTTAAAATAGCAAAAAACTGAACAGCTCAACTAAAAAATGGGCAAAGGACTTGGATATTTCTCCAAAGAAGACATACAAATGGTCAACAGTTGAATGAAAGGATGTTCCATACCACTAATCACCAAAAAAATATATTGCAAATTAAAACCACAATGAAGTATCACCTCATATCTATTATCAAAAAAAAAAGCAAAACAAAAACCAACCAAACAAACAAAAAAACAAACCCAAAAGGTAAGTGTTGACAAGGATGTGAAGAAATTGGAACCCTTATATATTATTGGTGGGAATGTAAAATAGTACAGCTGCTCACAAAAAATAGTATGGTAGTTCCCCCCAAAATTAAAAATAGAACAACCATGTGATTTAGCAATCCCACTCTTGGGTATATATCCAGAAAACCTGAAATCAGGATATCGAAGAGATGACCTGCACTCCCATGTTCACTGAAGCATTATTCACAATAGCCAAGATACAAAACAGCCTAAATGTCCATTGACAAATGAATGGATAAAGACAATGTGGTGTATAAATACAATAGAATATTATTCAGCCTTTAAAAAGAAGGAAATCCTGCCATATGCTGCAACATGGATAAACCTAGAAGACATTATACTAAGTCAAATAAGCCAGTCACGGAAGAACAAATACTGCATGATTCCATTTACATGAAGTTATCTAAATAATCAAACTCATAGTAGCAGAGAGTAGAACCATGGTTGCCAGGGGCTAGGGGAGATTGGAAAATGCAAAGCTGTTCAATGGGTATAAAGTTCAGTTACACAAGATGAATAAATTCTAGTGATCTGCTGTACAATATTGTGCCTACAGTTATAATACTGTATTGTGCACCTAAAAATTGTAGTGTATTGTGCACCTGAAAATTGAAAAGGGTAGATCTCATGTTAAGTGTTCTTACTACAATTAAACAACAAAAAAAAGACCAACACCCCACCCCCACCCTCAAAACAATAATACAGCAATGTGTGTCTCTTAGTTTTGACAAATGTACCGTGGTAATAGATTGTAATAATGAGGGAAATTGGGTGAGAGAATATGAAAATTCTTTGTGCTAGCTCAGAAGCTTTTCTAAAAATCTAGTTATTCCAAAATACAATTTTTTTTTTAAATGTCAGTATGTGGCTTGTTCCTGTGGTTTTTGTTTTTTCATCAAAATAACAAAACGGAGATTAGTTCTCTCATTTCCCTCTGTGAGGGCCTCTCCTAATAACTCTCCCAGCTTATTGCTAAAGAACTCTGTAAACTCTAACTCCCTAAAAACAAGTAAATTTATGACAGTTAAATGAATCTGTGCTTTCTTTTTGGCTACAATGTTTTCTTGTCATAAGTAAACTTTATATTTTTGCAGGACCTACCATTTACCAATGCAGAGTACACTAACATAAAGTCATAAGTTAGTAGCTGGATAAAGAATAAGACAGTTCTGAAACCGCTTATGTGGGTTTTTGTTGTTGTTACTATTTTTCTTTTTTCTTTTTACCGTTTGACCCTCCTCACCCACTTCTCATAGCCCCATCACCCACCTCTGGCAACCACCAAACTGTTCTTTGCATCTATGAGTTTGCTTTTTGTTTTTTCTTTTTTTTATATTCCACATATAAGAAAGATCATATGGTACGTCTTTTTCTGACTTATTTCATTCAGCAAAATGCCCTCAGGTCCGCCCACATGATCACAAACAGCAAGATTTCGTATTTTATGCCTGAATAATATCCACTGTAGATACACCACAATTTCTTTATCCATTCATCCATCAATGGACATTTAGGCTGTTTCCGTATCTGGGCCATTGTAAACAAAGCTGCAATGAACATGGGGGTGCACATATGTTTTTGAGTTAGTGTTTTTGTTTGCTTCAGATAAATACCCAGAAAGAGATTTGCTCATTCATATGGTAGTTCCATTTTTAATTTTTATTATATTATGTTAATCACCATAGAGTACATCATTAGTTTTTGATGTAGTGTTCCATGATTCATTGTTTGTGTATAACACCCAGTGCTCCATGCAGAATAATACCCGTCACCAGGCTAACCCATCCCCCCACCCTCTCCCCTATAGAACCCTCAGTTTGTGAATTGTGTAAGACTGTTGAATCACAGACCTGTATCTCTGAAACAAATAATGCATTATATGTTTAAAGAAGAAGAAGAAGAAGAAGAAGAAGAAAGAAGAAAGAAGAAAGAAGAAAGAAGAAAGAAGAAAGAAGGAGAAGGAGAAGAAGAAGAAGACAGGAGGCAAAGAATGAAGGGGGGGAAATCGGAGGCTGAGAATTTTTTTAATTAGTTTTTTAAGATTTTATCTATTTATTTGAGAGAGGGAGACAGAGATAGCAATGGAGGGCACAAGCAGAGAGGAGAGGGAGAGGGAGAAGCAGGTTTCCCACCGAGCAGGGAGCCGGACGTGGAGCTTGATCCCATGACCCTGGGATTATGACTTGAACCAAAGGCAGATGCTTAAACCATGAGCCACCCAGGTGCCCCTCTTCTGCTCATTTTTTTTTCTTTTTTTGCTATTGAGTTGTAGAGGTTCTTTACATATTTTGGATACTAACCCCTTATCAGAATTATAATTTGCAAATATTTTCTCCCATTTGGTAGACTGCCTTTTCATTTTGTTGATACTTTCCCTTGCTATGTTTTATTTTTCCCAATAAACTTTACTATCCAGGTTACTGTTACTTTGATTAGCTTGTCCTAACGATAGCTTAGATTTCTGAGAAAGTTTTTTTTTTTTTTAAATCAAACATGGTAATGAGAACCTTTATAAAACAGTGTTCTGCAGCCATATTATTATAATTTTGTGAAAACTAAAGACTGGACCTTTGTTCTGTGACATATAAAATACCATTTTTATTTTTTGCTATTGTTACTTCATTTTTCTTGCTATGGTTTACTTTTTCCATATTGAGCATCTTTTAATAAACACAATTTTATGAACATAATTCCTCATTACCTAAACAGTACTTGCAGAAAGTAAATAGATCTAATTCAAGCTTTCCTTTACAAAAAAGAGAAAAATCGACAAGAAAATGTTAAATACATTACTTGAAGTTAAAGAACAAGTCAGAAAAAGAATCGGATAAAGTCTTTCCCTAGTTTCCAGAAAGAGGTAATTGAACCCCCAAAGAAGATGCTTCCTATTTTAAAATATTCATTATGTTGAATTTATTGCACTATTTTTCTTTCTTACTGTTCCTAATCTGTTGGATGTTGTTAATAGGTTTAGTTAAGAAGCAGACAGAAAACCTAGAGATGCCCTATGTAGCTTTAGTTTAAACAACTTCTAAAAATACAGTCAGATCCTTTACGACCTAAATCATAGTGACAACTCACCAACCAGAAATCCTTATCCAATACTGTTAACGTTAAAGGATGTAACTATAATCCAGAAATATGCAAAACAGATAATGAATGGCTAAAAAAACATGTCAAATCTCATGTTCCTGAATTAAAATGTATGAGTCTCCCTCAAAGGACTCTGTGCCAGGCCTCCATGCAAAACATTATTTACTTTTTATGCACAATTGTAACAAAATTAGTAATCTGTTCTCCATCCAAAAAAAATTTGGATGATCTGAAAAAATCATGTATGGAATACCTTATTCTCTAATAGTTCTGTTTAAATAAAGTATTATTATAAATATTCTAATGATCTAATGGAGTTACCAAGTGATAAGATGAGCAAGGTTGAATTTACTGGTACAATAAAGTTCAAAAATGCTCTTTTACTTAGGAAAATTCAACTATATTGGTTTAGGAGGGAAAAGGAAAGGAGAAAGAAAGCTAAATGTAAAATGCTGGTGATTATGCCTGGCATTCTATTTTGATAGTGAAGGTCTAGAAAGAGGATAAGATGTGATATGGGAAACTGATATTCACTCAGTCTCAACTCCATATGCCTCTCATTATGTGAATTTACCAAGATAACTCTAGGGTTGAAAGATAATGTTATTATACTTATGACCCCCAAATAGAAGCCAACCAACTGTTCTATCTGGTTCTTAACAACATAGCCATGATCTGATCTAGAACAGTTCCTGTGTGTCTTAGCAATTCACATCCCAGTGCTAATATGATCAAATGCTGGAAGTCTTTCTAAAAAATTATGGAATCAAAAATGAAATCAAAACTAAAATTAAAAATTACCTAAGAAATGAATAAATAAAAGAACTTTATGTCTAAGTTTATAGAATGCAATTTAAAATTATGGAGAGACCTAAATGTTTTTATAACTAAAAGAGAAAGCTTGAAAATAAAGCATTCAATTTCTAAATCTAGAACTAGGATAAACAAAAGATAAATAAGAAAAAGGACATTAATAAATTACTTATTTTTTAAAGATTTTTTATTTATTTATTTGAGAGACAGAGCAGAGTGTGAAGGCACAAGCAGGGGGAGGAGCAGAGGGAGAAGAAGAAGGAGACCCTCCCCCCTCACTGAGCAGGGAGCCCGACATGGGGCTGGGAGGGGGGTTGGGGCTCAATACCAGGACCCTGAGATCATGACCTGAGCCAAAGGCAGCCACTTAACTGAGTCACCCAGGTGCCCCAAATTACGTATTTCTCAAAGTATACTTGGGTAACTTTAAAATAGGCAAATTTCTTACAAGCCTAATTAAAAGAGAGGAGAGAATATGAACACTTACAGAATTAGGAATAAAAAGTAGATAAGGTAATAGTTTTTGAGGATACTAAAGAAGTTAAACAAGAATATTGCACATTGTTCTGGACAAATAAATGTGAAAATCCAAAAGAAATGTTTTCTAACAAAATAAAAATTAACAAAACTGCTACAAGAAAGGTTATAAAATTTGAGGTGACCAATAAGCATAAAAATATCTTATGGATTGTTAAAAATTGATCATTTGTATAAAAAAGTAATAACATCTATCAATATCAATTTAAATAATGATATTAATAAATTAAAGGTGAACTGTGTGATTAAATCAGTAGTTAAAAACACATTAAATAAGGGGTGCCAGGGTGGCTCAGTCAGTTAACTGGCTGCCTTCAGCTCAAGGTCATGATCCCAGGGTCCTGGGATCCAGCCCTGCTGGGCTTCTGGGTCATCAGGTCTGCTTATTCCTCTGCTCCACAACCCCTCCTACTCTCCCCCCACCCCTGCCCTGATTCATACTCTCTGGCTCACTCTCTCAAATAAATAAATAAAATCTTTAAAAAAAAAAAAATTGAATAAAATTCAACAGCCATTCACTTTTCAAACTATAAACAAAAAGAAACTTCTAAAACAATATAAAGGACATTCTATTAAAAATACAAGCAACAAGCATAATATTAAAAGTTAAAATTCTAAATGAATTCTTATCAAAATCAAGAAAATCCTTAATCACTACTACTTACTCATATTGTTTTGAATATTTTGTTAATTAAAGAAAAACTAAATGACATGCATTTTAGAAAAGAAAACTTGTTATTTATAGATAAAGACACTGTAGAATATCTAAGAGAAGTCTAAAAAAATTATACTAGCTAATAAGAGAATTTTAAGAGTGAATAAATACAAGATAAATATACAAAACCAATAGTTTTCCTTTATATTAGCAAGAACACTTAGAAACTGAAATGAAGTATCCAGCTTGAAACACTGGCAAAACTGAAAAATAATTAGGAATAAGTGTAATGAAGGATGTAAAATGAGACCTGTAATAAATGACAAAATATACCATATTCCTGGACCAGAAGACTTAACTCTTGTAAATCTGTTATTCCTAAATCAACATATTTAAAGTTTAGTGCACAAAATGTTTTACACAGTACCATCATTCACCCCTATTTTTACCATATTCACCACAGAAATAAGTTTGCTCACCACTCTACCCAAAGTGGTTAAT
Source organism: Mirounga leonina (assembly GCF_011800145.1). Classification (NCBI taxonomy): domain Eukaryota; kingdom Metazoa; phylum Chordata; class Mammalia; order Carnivora; family Phocidae; genus Mirounga; species Mirounga leonina. The sequence goes on from NW_023270871.1 coordinate 6,488,239, forward strand.
ATACCTAATACAACAACAACAAAAAAACAACAACAAAAAACAAAAACACCTAATAAATTTGTTGAATAAAACCCATCTCATTCACCACATTTAAAAAATAAAGAGCTGAGGTCTAGAAAGGTTAAGTAACTTCACAGAGATAGAGAGACAATTCAAAGTATACTTGAAAGGAAAATGGAAGGTTCTTTGTATTGGGATGTTGCATTTTTCAAAAGTAAACTTTTCCTCATAATGGAAACAATATTCCTATTAGATTACAAGATAGGAGAGATGAGTTCCAGGATTAGCTTAGTTACTAACTAGTTTTGTGACCTGAGTCAGATCACTTCATTTTTCTGGATTCAAATTCTCCAATAAAATTAAGGTGCTGTATAGCTGGATGATGTTAAAATTATATCTATACAGAAGTACAGATGAAACAAGATTGGCCATGAATGGATAATTGTCTAAACTGAATGTATGCATTTTACTATTCTATATTTGTATATATTTGACATTTTCTCTAACAAAACTTTTTCTTGTTAAAAATGCTGACCAAAAATTATCTCTAAACCAAAAGAGTAAAATGAGAAGTAAAGATTTCATCAACTAGAAATGCCAAATCCAGTTATTTAATAAAATTTAGTCTTCAAGATTCATTAGCCTTTAGCAGCAGGGTCACATTGTCTTCAGCCCTTTAGATTTATTCCCTGCTAAGTTGTATCGGCATCATTATTTATGAAATAACTAATAATGGTTTTCTAAGAGACCTCATCTAGCATTTGTAATATTTCCTCCCTTTTTTTAAAGTGGGTTGTTTAATGAGAAGGGGCTATAGCAGTCATACAAATACATCACTAGCCAAAGGGATAATAATTGAATAATTGAAAATATCAAACTCACTCATTGCTCATTCTCTCTGTAAAGAGGGAGGAGGAGGGGGAAAGAGGAGGAGGAGGAAGGAGAGGGAAGGAGGAGGAGGAAGAAGAGGAGAAAGAAGGAGAAGATGAAGACAACAACCAAATTCCCATTCCATGCACAGAAGTCTGCCTTCTGACACCAGAGAAAATGGAGGGTATACGATCAAAGACATTCTTACAATAGCTGCTGGGGGGCCAGGTAGCACCACAGCTTGGAATCAGTCAGAAGTCTAGCTCACCTTTTTTCAGTCTCTGGTTTGAATACATGAGTTCCAGTACATGGTTGAAGTTCTTAGAACTAAGGAGTTGTTCACAAACACATCATATGCAACATAGCAAGGAGGGAAATACTTCCTTTCCTCCAGCGCCCAAAAAGACTCAGGTAGCAATTAAAAGACAAAATTTCCTTAAGATCACTGAAAATTGAGATTTCCAAAAAGAAAGTCTATTTCATATTCTCATATCCCTTTGCCTACTTAGAAGATTAACACTGGTGGGGACCTAAGCTGAGTGAGCTGACTTGCCAATGAATTTGCTATTGTTCATTCCTGATCTTAATTTTTTTTAACTTCTATTTAGGATTCCCCTTTGCAATGATTCCCATATTTTTACAGTTCTGTTTCAATGTTTCTCATTTAAGAAATATTGAAAGCTGTAATTATTTTAAAAATCCTGGCAGAAGACCTGAACTCTTCCAAAGAATTCTTCAATTGATAAATTATAAAAAACAATGGTAAATAAAATGGATAAAATACTTCATACATGAGATTTAAGCTATTTATATGTGATTAGGCAGTGAAGATTACAGAATCTGAGTGTGAGAGCTTTAAAAAATAAGATGCAGAAAAAAGCACATGCAAATGGTCAATCCAGCACCTTTCACAACCCTAGCTTGAACTAAGATCATACATACAGCCTGTATCCTTCCAATTGCAATAGGTTGTATGCCACACAATGAAACAGTAACTTCTTTATCAAGTTTACAGAAATGTTGCAAGAATATTTATTTATTTTGCAGGAAGTTTTATCTCTATCATGAAAGGCATTAGTTAAGTGCTTCCCAAAAGAACGTTTAGGTGAATACAAAGTATGTAAGAGCAAAGGAAACTATGATTAAATTCCTACGTCATAACTGGGTTATATAAGTAAACTTGAATGGTTAACTTTTTTTTTTTTTTAAGACTTTATTTATTTATTTGACAGAGAGATAGAGAGCACAAGTAGGCAGAGGGAGAGGGAGAAACAGGCTCTCCGCTGAGCAGGGAGCCGGACGTGGGGCTCAATCCCAGGACCCCAGGATCATGACCTGAGCCGAAGGCAGCCACTTAACCGACTGAGCCACCCAGGTGCCCCTGAATGGTTAACTCTTGATCCGTCTCTTTATCTATAATAACAGGGATGGTTATATTTAACTCACATCATCCTATAAGGATTAAATGACAATAAATATACAAATATATAATACCTGGCCAATGGCATGTGCTTAATAGCTATTACTTCCCTCCTTGTAAAAATATTAGATTTATAATTTAGCTGTGGCTTTTAAACTTACTCATAGCGTTTAATCACCCACAAACAGTATCCTCCAAGTAAGAGGATAATTCCTTATAAAACTAATGTATCAAATATGTTAGTCTATAAATATGCTTTTAGCCTGAAAAATACTGGATGTAAATAATAAAACTAAGAATTTCAAACATGTTTTCCAGATAGTCACAGATAAAAGCACTTTTGAATAACTAAATATAGTCTCCAAGTAAAGAGCAATAATAGCTTGTTTCTAATAAATTTCGCAAATACTAACTTGTCTTTTTAAAAAATGTATGCTCATTTGTGAAACTGCTGTATAAGAAGGAATCATTCTTTGCTCTTGGAAATTTTGCAAGCATTAAATGGGTCTCTAAATTGGGACAGGAAATAAAGGTCCATCCATTGGGTCAGAGCAGTTTTGGGTTTTTTTATTCTGACACTCCTCCCTCTCTCCCCTTCCTCTTCCTCTTCTTCTCCACCCCCTGCCAACTAGGGGTCAGTCAACTTTTATTCCCCAGGTAGAATAAACAGAGCTTGGCTAGGTTCTTCCATAGTCCTCTCTTCTGTCTAGGGCAGCTGGGAAACAGACTGGGCTGGGGGATCGCCCTGATGTACAGAAACCATAGATGGAGACACCCCTACATGTATGAAGGCTTAGCTGAATATGAGCTCAGAGGAAGACTTTATGGCAGCAAGGAAACAGATGTTAAATCCGAACTTCTTTTATCTTGCTTTTGACGAATGTACAAGGATGACAGCTAGGAGACACCAGCATGTGAGACAGATCTCAGAAGCAGAATTTACAGAGAAAATGGTCAAAAACAAGTTCCAAGACCCAGGACGCTTGGCAAAATCAAAGAGTCCGGTAGGTACAGAGGACTGTGTGTGAAGGACTCTGAAGAAGAGCATGCTGTGGTCCTACTCCTTCTGCGCCAGCAACAAGGAGAGGTTAAGTGTATGCCTGCCCCTCACTCAAAGGACAGCAGAGCCTGGATGACAACTCCAAAGCATCCCGCCTCCAGGAGAGTCAGGACACAACTGGGGAACGGCGTGCCTGACTTCTACCTGAGAAAGCTGAAGTGACTGGGGGAAGCGGACAAGGAATGCATGAGTGCTTCCTAGGTGTGGGTCACAAGAAGGCCGGCCTAAAGATGCTTTAACATTTTCTCAATGGGATGCCGCACAAATGAGAATCTCTGTGTGAAGTAGACCACAGGAAAACTGGAAGCTGCAGGAGAAACCCTCAGCCATTGTTCTCCAGGGCAGATGCTGCAGAAGGGGCCCAGAAGGGGGTCTCCAAAGACCCCACACATAGAAAAGGGATCAGCTTTCTCCGCAAGGACCAGAGAGCAGGGAAGCAGCTCATAGCACTTTGTAAGAACTCTTCCGCCCTATTTCCTTGCCTTCTGGTTCTCCTGAATTTTTACCCAGGTAGATGCCGAACAGTGAATTGGGGGAGGAGGTGAATGAAGAAAAAAGCAGAAGAATGCCACACAAAACCTTTCCCAAATGCAGACAGCTGGCCTTGCCTCTAGTTGGGGAGTCATAGGGAGGGGAGATGCACTGCGTTTAAAGGTATGTTGAAGCAATGTTCATTATTTTGAACTGGACTCTTTAAGTCTTGAATCAAAACAGAGTTTGCGAACTAAAGTGACCCAGTGACAGTTATTATATTATCGGATAATGAGCTGAAATGTCACGCAGAAGGAGAGTTTCCCTAACTAAATAAAGTTAAAGACACCATAGGAGATAAAAATAGCTGTGTTTTTATTTCATCCCACATGTAGAGCTTGTTCAACATACTGGATACAGGAAACACACACACGTTTGTTACAGCTGGTCTGTTCAGACACATTCACTAACACAGAGAACAATCACCATGAATGTGATCTTTAAAATGACCAAAGACAGCAGCACTGAACAATATTTGATAAGAGATAATTAACTGCTAACAGCTAAAAGGAAGGCCTCCAGAACAAAAGAGAAGAGGACTAAGTGAGGAGTAAGGCAGCAGAGTAAGGCTGTGCTGGCTCTTTAAACAGTCTTAGATGGCCGTTTTTAAAGAAATGCAAAATAATAGAATAGAAAAAATACCGGCATTGGTAATAGAATGAAAACAGTTTGAGTATGAATTGGGATAATTCTTCTGGACAGTAATTCATTATGCATCAAAAACCCTAAAAAATTGACCAACATATTCTACTTCTAGGGATTTATACTAAGAAAATCATCCAAGAAATATATAAAGACCTAAGTTCAAAAATGTTATTAATGGTATTAAACAATACAGAAAAAAAAGTAGCTTTCAAATATTGTAAAACAGGCAGTACAGGACTGTGATCTCTGAGAGAAGGAAAACCAGTGAGGTAGGCCTACCAATGCCCCAGCCTACTGCTTAGAAAGGGGAACCCAGTGCAGGGAGGGGAACCCAGGTGGAACCCAGTAGCCCTGCTGGGTTCAGAGAGACCTAGTCAACTAGAATTTGACTAGAGATCTCAAAATACAAAATAGAGGTATTTGTTGAGAAACTAAAGTCTTCTCTCAACTAACCGTAACAAAGTTGAAAAGCAAATATTGAAAGAATCAGCCTCAGTGACATCTATAAGACTTGTACTGTAAGAAACATCAAAGGAGGTCCTTCAAGCAGGACAATAACATTAGATAGCAATCTGGGTCAATGTAAAGGAGAAGTGCAGGAAAGAGCAAATACATTGGGAAATACATAACTTTCAGATATAAATTATACTACATAATAAAAATATACAAAACATACACTTTTTTTTCCTCATTTTCAATCTCTTTAAAAGAGAGTTGAATGCTTAGGACAAAAATAACAAAGTATCATGCGGTTTAAAACAAATGCAGAATAAAATGTATGACCAACAGGATAAGGGCAGGGAACAGAAGTTTACAGCTGTATGGTTCTTACATTATATGTAAAGTGATATGGTATTACTTAGACTGTGATCAATAAAAGGTGTGTATTGTAAACCCTTGAGGAACCACTGGGAAAAAAATAAGAAAATAAGTCAATAAGTGAAGATAAAATGGAATCATAAAAAATGCTTAACTGACCCAAAAGAGGGGGAAAAAAAACTCAGATGGGCAAATGGCAAAAAAATCATATGCTGATAGATTTAAGCCCACATGTTGATAATCATATAAATGTAAATGGCCTAAACCTCCAATTAAAAGTCAGAGATTATAAAACTGGATAAAAGATCAAGACCTAACTATATATTAACTACAGAACTCACTTAATATAAAGACATTAATAGGTTGCAGGTAGAAAAATGGAAAAAAATACACCATGCAGAGTGACTATATTAATATCAGACAGCAGACTTTAGAATACAAAATATTACCAGAAATAAGGTGGGATATAATAATAGAGGTTAATTTGTTAAAAGAGCCTAACAACCTTAACTGCGTACTAATACAACCAATAATGGATCTCTAAAATATACAAAGCGAAAGGTAATAAAACTGAAAGCAGAAGATGCCAAATGCACAATTACAGCTGAAGATTTCATTACTCCTGTCTCAATAACTGATAGAGGACATAGAAAACTGATAGATAGAATGCTATCTATCTACTTGACCTGAGTTATAGGACATTCTACCCAACAAGAGCAGAATACATATTCTTTTCCAGTGCAGCTGGAACAGTCACTACAAGAGACTGTATTCCAGGCCATAAATAAATTTCAAACTTAAAAGGATGGAAACTATATAAAGTATGTTCTCTGACCTCAAGACAACTAAACTAGAAATTAGTAAAGTTATGTGGAAAATCACCAAATATCTGGAGGTGAAGTGACATACTTCCAAATAACCAACAAGTCACAGAAAAAAATCACAAAGGGAGATTAGCAAGTATTTTGAAGAAAAAGGGAACTGAAGATGAAAACACAGTATGTAAAAATTTGTGGGATGTCACTAATACAGTGCATGGAGAGAAATTCATAGCATTACTTGCTTATATTAGGAAAGAGGAAAAGTTTCAGACCAATGACCTAAGGCAGGAGTCGTCAAGCTTTTCTGTGAAGTGCTACAAGGCCAGTATTTCAGGCTTTGCAGTCCATACAGTCTCTGCTGCGACTACTCAGCTCCGCTGCTGCTGCACTAACAGGGCTATAGCTAATACATAAATGAACGGATGTGGCTGTGTTCCAGTAAAACTTTATTTCAAAAAGAGGCAGCAGGCCAGAGTCGGCACACGGGCCACAGGCGTGGACCCCCGCTGGAACATCAGCTCCGTAACCGCAGAGAATTTCATCTGTTTTGTTAACTGCTGCATCTTTTGAGAGGCAAGAACTGTACATGGCCCTTAATACTTGCCTAATAAATATTTGTTGAGCGAACTAATTTAATCCCCAGAACAAGCATATGAGTTAAACACTCTCATTTTATAAATGAGTATACTAAAACAAAATGATCTGCCATACCACCAATAAGTGACAGAACTAGTATTTTAAGCATAGGTCTAATCCCTAAATTCTGTACACTTTCCACTACATTACACTGATATGGCAAAAGTATTACTGAATAACTGTAAAGACATAATACCACACATACATATTTTCTCCACCATTTTCCTTACCTCTGGTTTGTTGAACAAGACAAATATGTTAAATCCATCTCTACATCTGTATGTTTATATATTTATGCTTAAATCTTTATATTTCTATATCTGTATCTATGGATTTAATATTTAGACTATACTTGATGCAATTAAACCACTAGATTAAATCTTTTTAATTTTTAAATTTTTTCCCAGCTTTATTGAGATATCATTGACGTAACATTGTTTAAATCTTGAACGCAAACCTCTTTAGTTGTACAAACAGAAGACTAGAGAGTTAGCTTTATTTAAAAAAGACACAACTCGAATACCAAACCAATTTTATGCACTCATACATCTAGCATAACATGAGTACACCAATTCGTATTTCTTCTTTTAAAATGCACAAAGAAATTAAAAAACTGTGAGGGAAAAACAAACACAATACGTCCTGTTTTCCTTTGCCTTAAGACTCCCTCGTTTCAATTCTCCCCACACAGAGGGAGCAGACCCTTGACTGCTGTGTTGCTCACACGGAGCAGCCGTGTCCGGCAGGCCATGGTTGCACGGTTTCCGTGACTAGCTTCCATTGCTGCCCATACACATCTGCTTCCCTTCACAAGTCAATAATCTACGGCAGCTGTTTTCCAAAAATAGGCATTAGGAAAGCCAGAGCAGTTCTGAATGCAGATTCAATGAGCTACACATCTGTCCACAGTTTCATAGCTTGCCTGGGGTTTTACCGTCGTCACGATAATCAGGGAACTCGAAGGAGCCAATGACTATTTTGTCACATTTTCTCTCTTTGGATGCTCAGGGCAGAATTTTTAAAACTCTGTGTACAGGAGACCAGCACTGCATACTAAGAAGCTATGAAAGGATAAGACAAAGAGTATCCATACCATTTGCCTGCCTTAAAAGCGTAATGTTTATTGTAATCTGACATCGTGATGATTGATGGGGATGCCATGATGCAGAGAAACTCAAGGCTTTACAACCATTGAAAGATTATTCAACTCAGTAAAAAGATAAAAAGTATATGAAAAATGATATAATAAAGCCAAACTTTTCAGCTTAACTGCCAGATCTTGCAATAAAAATATATCTAAATTTTAATAATCAACATAAATCTTTGGGACAAACAGAAATAGATTGTTCACTGAAACTTTATATAAAGAGGATAAGCTGTATATTATCCATAACCAATAAGAGCAAGAAATGTGTCCTCAAAGGGTTTAATTTTTGGTACTTGAATATGAGCTCATGATAAGCAGGTTGTACTAGCTACTGTAGAACATAGTCTTGCTTACAAGAGTGTACTTTAAGGCAAATATTCCCTCTTTAATGTTAAGAAACAGAGCACTGAAGAAGATAAAAATAGCCACTATTTATGGAGTGCTTTTAGTGGCCACTTTTCATTTTCTTCTCAATTAATCCTAACAAAAACATGTGCTCGGGATTGTATGATTTGTTAGGGAGAGAACTGAAATTCAAATTTATTACAAACTAAAGCTCATGGTCTTGACTCTTAACCTATTCTGCATTCGAAAGAGTCAAAATATACACTATGCATCACATATGAAGAATCCAAGAAGTGATTATCAGTTACTAAAGGAACAAAAGAAAAGCTCACCAGAAATAACACTACTGAGGTGCCTGGGTGGCTCAGTCAGTTAAGTGCCCAACTCTTGGTTTCGGCTCAGGTCATGATCTCAGGGTTGTGAAATTGAGCCCTGTGTCGGGCTCTGAGGTAGGCATGGAGCCTGCTTAAGATTCTCTCTCTCTCTCTCTCCCTCTGCCCCTCCCCACGCCCCCTGCTCACGTTCTCTCTCAAAAAAAAAAAGAAATGACACTACCAACTTCCACTACCAAAAGAGTGGAACCAGACACAAGTACACTTTTTATGATTAGTTTTTGTTCCTTCGGAACTCCAGAGTTCTCCATCACCACCCCACCAGGTCCAGTCATTTGGAAACACATGAGCGCTGACAGTATTAAGAAAATTATAAAGTAACAAACCACTGATATTTTAATCACTCACAGGAATCTCCACAGGATATGTAAAGATGTGATACATGTTGAAAAATCTTTCCTACACAGGACAACTACAGAATGTATGTGAGAGCTTCCAGCCTCTCTGTGTGTTAAACCATAATATAAACAAAACATATACTGACTTTTTAAAGATGCCCGTGTTCCCCGAAGACAAAAATGTGTTGAACATGTTTCTGCTCCATGCTAATGACCACTGTGCAAATTGATTTCAAAACTGGTTAACAGTCCAAAGAAACAGACATTTAAAACTCGATTATTTCTGTTCATAGTAACTAATTCTATTCCCTTCTATGCCAGGTACCCCTAACTTCTTTTTCTCAAGTTACCACATAATAATAAGCCATTTATTTAGCTTTACTGTGTGTCAAACTCATATACATCATATACAAAGTGATATGTACTTCGTATACATTACATCATTCATTCCTTTATATAACCCTATAAAGTAGGTAGTATCCTATCATTCCCATTTTACAGATGAAGAAAAGCAGGCAACTGCTTCAGGTACACTGCTAGCAAGGGACAAAACCGGGTTTCCACCCATGTCTGTCTCACTACAGGGCCCTTGCTCTTACCCACTAAGCTATGAGAGCCAGACAGGACACCTGAAATAATCTAATCTTCAATCCTCATTTTATCGATAGGGATGCTTAAACCTGAAGAGTTTAAGTGACATGTTCAAGGTGACACCTTGATTACTGGGTAGAGTCAGGGCTAGAACCCAGGGCTTACATTTTTATGTTCCTTCTACTACTCCATATGGCCTTTTTCTAAAATTTGAAAATAGAAATATATTCTGATTTTCTATACAAATAAGTATTCCCAGAAACTGTCGATCTGATTCACCGTACAACATTCAGGAGATCCTCCCTAATTTTTCTGAAGCCTCCAAAAGCTGCCAACTCTTACAACCATGGCTGATTTAGAATAAACATGTTTAAACTAAAATAACAATATATTCCATAGTTTGCTAAGTGTTCTTATTAGTAATGGTTCAATGATATTTCTCCCTTACATTTTATTTCTTTTATTATTTTTATTTTAAATAAACTCTATCCCCAATGTGGGGCTTGAACTCATAACCCTAAGATCAAGAGCAGCATGCTCTACCGACTGAGCCAGCCAGGTATCCCTCTCCCTTACATTTTAAATGTGATTTATGATTATTCTTTAATATACTGGTTCTCAAACTTGGCTACAAGGTTGCTTTTAAAATGCTCAGTGCCGGGGCGCCTGGGTGGCTCAGTCAGTTGAGCGTTTGCCTTCATCATGATCCCGGGGTCCTGGGATCAAGTCCTGCATCGGGATCCCTGCTCAAGAGGGGAGCCTGCTTCTCCCTCTGCCTGCAGCTCCCCCTGCTTGTGCGTTCTCTCTCTGTCAAATAAATAAATAAAAAATAATAAAATAAAACACTCAGTGTCTAGGCTACATCCCACATTAATTAAATTGGAAAACTCTGGGAGTGGGACCCAGGCGTCAATATTTTTTAAAACTGTCAGGTGATTCTAATATGCAACCAAGTTTGAGAACCAATTAAATTATTAATAATTTAATAATTATTCAAACTTTAAAATAATATTTCATGGTTTATTAGATCAAAAGAGCTCTCTAACACTGTCATCAACTATATTAATTCACCTTCCTCAAAAAATTACCAGAGAAAATAATCTAAGCGATTTCAGAAAAACTTTCAAATCATAGAATACCAGCATCAGTTGCTTAAACTCCTTATAGCTGACGATACAGAAAAACACACAGAAATCCTTAGGTATACACACAGAAAAAGTAACCTGAGCTACCAGCCAAAATGAGCTCATAATCATGGACATGCATTATTTGTTTCCATATACATATCAAAAAGCAACAACCTGGAATGTAACAAACTACACTCATAAATTAAGTCAACTGATTGCAGTCCTTTTTCCAAAGCTGATTCTAAGTGGTTTTTCCTTGATTTAGGCCATTAGTAAGTGAAAACTGTTTGCATTTCACAAGCATGTTTAAACATCACAAGTTTTGTACTCCATAACAGAAGACAATGTGATTGATTACAGATGAGGTCACATGATCAACCAATCAAGAGAGGTTTTTAATCACCATGAATAAGAAAATATAGCATCAACATAAAATTAATGAACTTGTTAACTGTTCTTTCTAGTTATAAAAAGAGCTATAATAAACATTGGTATTTCTTATTTTTATCAGAATTAACCCATTTATTTATAATCTTCCCCAGTTCTCTGTTCCTCATGGAAAATTATGTTTTGGTCCTGACCCTACCTTTTTAGTTCCAACTACACAGTAAACAGGCAAAGTCAAATAGTTCTCAGTAGCTGTTGTAACAAAATTTGACTAAAATATTAAATATTATTAAAATATTTCCTTATTTTTATAATAATTATATAGTGCTCTCATAGCAATTCAACAAGATTTTGCTTAAAAAATAATTATGGTGACCCAAGCATAAATTAGAAGAAAAATGTCTACTTACAGGTATCATCCAGTTAGCCAGGTCACCATATTTGGAAACCTGCATTGCTCCTAGCATTGTTAGATTGACATGCCCCCTGAGAGAGAAAAAGGAAATATAAAGCAAACTTCACAAGCTTTATGTCCCATTTGCTTGAAATTGCCAGCAATTAAAATAATTCTATACCCTCCAAAATAAATTTGCTTTCCCCCACCCAACACCCGATTTTCCAAATCAATCAGCTCAAGCTGAAGTAGAGAAATAACCATTAAGAGTTCTTGAAAAAAAGTATAGCTTATATCGTCTCCAAAAACAAATTAAAAACAGGTGTACACAGTGACTTTGTTTCCTTTGGTGAGGGGGAATGAGGCTTGATTTGAAGGCAAACACTAGCTAGAAAATAAAAACACAGTTTTGTAGAAAATGTGAGGATCCTCAGAAAGAACTTTAAAAATGTTTTTACTTCAATATTCTCAGCACATAGATATATATTCCATTTGGGGGGTTCTTTTAATAACAGTGAGTTCAATGTTCCAATTCCCAACATTCAATGTGAATAATTTCCTATCCTGGTGCAGCTGAATGAGCCCATGACCATTTTCTGGCTGGGAGACATGGCTATGTTTCGGAGCCTTGCTAACATGTTCAGGGGATGACTCAGTTCATTCCATGCCATGTGAAACATGAGGGGTTCCGTTGTTACATACCCTCTAATCATCGCAAATGATTCATCGCTGGAGAAATAAGAGGCTCCTGGAAGAACAGTAACTGTTTCCTTGCCTAAACACACATACACAAGAAAGGAAACAAAGGAAAGAAAAAGCTATTAGATTTCTAAGAGTGGAAATCATGCAGAGAGAGGTCTATACCTTCTCTGCTTCCTAAAGAACTGAGGCCCCTTTAACCAAACTGCTGTGGCAATGGGGCTGTGGGAGACACAGTGGGAAGTGTTGCCCTATGAGGAGGAGTATTTAGTCAGTGGCACTGTTCAGATTTGCCCCTGCACGGTGACAGCAGAAAGCAGACCAACTTTTAATTTTATTACTGTTTTTGAAATTCTCTACAAAGCACCCCCTGTCGCCTCTAACCATTCCCACCTCTCCCCAGCCCCAATCCCTCCACAAGCCCCTGCAAAATGCTGATGAGAGTGAGGGAAAAGGTGTCCCTGGGATGCACCTGTCAGAATCCAGTGCTACTGGAAGTCACTGGAGCAAAGAGATTGTGGAATAAGCATGAAGAAACACAACTTTGAAGGGAATGACACAGAAGATACTCCTCAGATGTTTCTTAAAAATCAAGAAATGATCTAGAAAGTGAGGTGCCCCCTAATTCCTTAATATCATTAGGCCTGAATCTCTTCTTTTAATCTCTCTCAGCCTCATATTTCCTTTCTTGCTCCTGTTTCTGTTAAAACTCATAGGACTTTGATGAGATCAGGAAATAGCATCCTAATGCTGGCTCACATATTTAATGGTAACTTCCAAGAGGTCCTCTTGGAAAGACCTCTTCCAACACTTATACTTCATAATCAAAGTTCACAGCTGGAAAGGATCTTCAAGGTCATCCAGTCCCCACACAACCAATCGTATCACCTGCCTCATATACTTCAGCTGTTTTCTTTTTGTGATCCATTTCCTGTTTGTTCAGTGCCCAGGAGGAAGCTTCTGGTCTTAACCAGAAAAGTGCTCACATGCCACTTTGCCAAACAGAAGTCAACTGTATGAGAACACCACATGCATTATCCAAGTGTAATAAAGCCGTCAAAAAGAAGGGGAAGAGAAGTTATGATTCGAGGGCTGGACCAGAGAAAAGCTGGACCAGAGTGGTCAGATCATGCCCAGGTGTGCAACGTAGCTGTACCCTCACAGCTTCTCAAGCCTTGCCTGAAAGCTAAATTCTCTAATGACATCCCTCTCCATTTGAGCTCAAGTAGAGAGAAAGAGGCTATTTTTATCAAGCTGAAATATTTATTCCCCAAGGGAGTTTGATTCTAGACAGGGGAAACATTTTCACATCTTCCGAAGTACTATAAAGATGAAAGGTTTGGAAAATACTTTCTGGTGTGGTCAGTAGGGGCTTTTAGGAAGCACATAAGATTTGGATAATGCATGCAAAGTCCTTACTACAGCACCTGGCACAGAGAAAGGACTCCATAAACATCAGTTTTTATTATTGTCATGTTTATTATTCTCACTCCAAACCAACTTTATAAAAGAGACAATGCCATCGCCCCTCTAGGGATAAATGCTACAGGACCCAGCAACTGGCTTATATGGTGGAGTTATACAGCCAGCCTGGGAGCTCTAGGTTTCAGGACAGGTGAAATACAACTAAACTTGATCCTAACGCAACTTCCATATCCAGCAAATTCGGTTCTTCACCATTCCTGTGAGGTGGATATGCAAGGACCAAGAATGTGTAGGACAAAAAAGCAGAGAAACATAAAAACCTCAATTCTTTGTTCTGCAGGTGCTAAATCACAATGACTTCTAAAGGGCAATCTCCACCAGCTGACAGTACATAGAAAGCATTATTTACCGCTCACAGGAAACCTGGAGATCAGTGCGAGGCTTTGGCTCAACCGATATGATTTATGGAGCATAGTTTTATTTAAGAGCCCAGAAAACAACGCTCATAAAAAATAGTTATTGTCAGGCACCTGCTAATACATTCTGGCATGTTATAAATTACATTCTCTGGAAGCCAAGTTAGTTGTCAGTATTTTTAAATATCCAATATCTAAATAAAAATAGATGTCCTGAAGTTGAATCCATGTTTTCAAATACAATGTCCAAATTTGGTCAAGAAATAACTGTAATCAACATACAATCAATATCTTAATGAAAAAGAACTTTCTTATTTGACTATTCCTGATTAATTTCTGTTTCCTCCAGTTCTTCTCTGTGTCTAGATCCTTTCATGATATTTGGGCAAACACAGTTCTTCAATTTCATAGTTACTGAGGCCTTTGGCTCATGATTTAACATGTCGTTTACTCAATATCAAGTAAATGGCTGCTTTGTGCCTTAAATAGTGTTACAAACCAAACACAGATGCCCTAAACTAATGGTTCTCCAACTTTAACACCCATCAGAATTACATGGAGGGTAGATCTCTGAGCTAAACTCCCAGAGTTTGTAATTCAGTAGGCTTGTGATGGGGCCTGAGAATCTCTATTTCTAATTAGTCCCTGGTGATGGTGATGCTGATGCTGTACCACACTTCGAGAACCACTGCCCTAAGCAAAAGGAATATACTATTCAGCTAGAGAGATAAATACACATGAATAGTTAATTACAAGGCAAAATGAGAGACACTAGATGTGTTATAGGTTCAAAGGAGGGGCATTTTTGAACCACAGAAGATCAAATGAACTGGAGCTTGAAGAACGGGTATAACACATTTCAATAGTAAATTACTGATAAGGAGATGGGGATGCAAAAAGAAGGGGACAGAACCAAAACTCTGATAGGCACAGGAAGAGCAAAGGCATGGAGGAAGGAAGGCATGAGTCACAATCAGAACAGATCCAGTAGTGCAGGATGGGTGGACAGGGGAGTCCTTGAAGGGTGTAGTGGAAGATGAAGCTGGAAAGGGCAGGTGCAACTATCAGATAGATCTTGAATGCTATACTATTTGTACCTTAGTCTGCAGGCCTGTGATTCTTCATCTGTGGCACAAGGGCCTCCAGAGAAGGCATTACTGACATTTGGAGCTGGATAACTCTTTGAAGGGGGCCTGTTTCAGTTATTGTAGAATAACTGACAGCATCCCTGACCTCTACCTACTCCCTGACGATAACACTGGCAATCAAAAATGTCTCCAGACATTGTCGAATATCCGCACTTGCTTACTGAGAACCAGTGCCCTAGAGGCACATGGCAGGGGCCAGGGATATTTATAAGACATGAGGTTAACATGGTGGTTCTTTCTAAAGCAGTTTTAATCAAAGGTAAGTCATTTAAAACACTGTATATTAAAAGAAAACACAATTAAGAAATAGAGAAGACAGATGGTTAAGTGTCTGCCTTCGGCTCAGGTCATGATCCCAGGGTCCTGAGATCGAGCCCCATGTCGGGCTCCTGGCTCAGCGGGGAGCCTGCTTCTCCCTCTCCTTCTGCCTCTCCCCCTGCTCATGATCTCTCTCTCTCTATCTCTGTGTCTCAAATAAATAAATAAATAAATCCTAAAAGAAATAGAGAAGAATGCAAAATGTACATTAATATGAAAGCTGAAATGTGAGACTCACTGGAAATTTCACAATTGTATCAGAATACTGCAACTCTTAACAGGACCTCTGAAATGTTGCTGTAAGCACAGCCTTCTGCCCCTTTGTAAAACTTAGGTTAGCAGTGGGTATAGTGCAATGTGTAGAGAAAAAGGCCAGGAGACTATGTGTGAGTCCAGTCCTAGCAATGGGATCCTGGGGACATCACATCACTATTCGGGGCCTCAGTTTCCCAATCTGTACAGTAAGTTTTCACGTGAGGCTCAAATGGTATATAAGTATGAAAAAGTATGCTGCAAACCAAATAGTGCTGTAAGGTGGTAATTCATTTTTTCATAACCTTGAGATTATTTAGAAGGGATCCCTAGAAATAGTTGTGCTATTTTAAAATTTTAATACACTGATTATACCCAGAAATAGAACTCTTTGTATTTATTCCAAGGGATTTCTATAAAAATCCTTTCAGGGACACCTGGGTGGCTCAGTCGGTTAAGTGTCTGCCTTCAGCTCAGATCACGATCTCAGGGTCCTGGGATCAAGTCCTGCATCAGGCTCCTTGCTCAGGGGGGGAGACTGCTTCTCCCTCTGCCTGCCACTCCCCCTGCTTGTGCACTCTCTCTCACTCGCTCTCTCTCTCTCTGATAGATAGATAGATAAATAAATAAATAAATAAATAAATAAATAAATAAATAAATAAATTCTTTAATTAAAAAAATCCTTTCAAATTAATACAAGCAAGGGGCTGATCTTCCAGGTAACTTCCAAATTTGGGGAGTTGAGGAGACCACCAACATATATTCTGGGCTCTTTAGCTTGAAGTATTTCCTCCCTAATTTAGACAGCTCCAAAATCAAAAGTAACATAAATCCTAAGCAGAACTTGGATGAAAGAGTTAAAATATTAATAAGGTGATTTGCAGCTTGGTTTCCCAAAAGCAATGAATTATTGTTTTACAAAGCAGTCTAAGACTATGCATGGTATTTCAGGAGTTAAAATATAAAACTAGTGGCTTCATTACAATTGAGTTACTTTTAAGCTCATGGAATCAGAAATGCCTACTGTCCAATAATCACTGAAAAGATTAACTACTTTTCCAAGGAAAGTGGGTTCTATGAACTCAGGCCTAAAATGTGGAAAACAGAGTTATTCATTTTGCAAATAACTCACTAACATCATAAATTAATCAAACCAAGCAGCAAATATTTTCACAAATCAATGAGCTATTGCTAAAGGGTACAGTACAATTAAATTACAGCCTTAGTTAAATGTCATTGCTTTATCACAGTGGGCCTTTCAGGGTTGAGTCGTGTTAGCTAATTCAACTATTCAACCAGAAGCAGTTTTACTTCCAAAAATTCTAAGTTTCAAACATCAATTCTACTTGGCAGCTGGCCTTTATGTTCAGCTAATATTGCTGCTCTTCTGAGATTTTCATGTACTATTTTTGAATGTGATGTACGAATAATACTTTTGTGGGGGTAGAGTGAATTCAAGAGTAAAAGAGGGTAAAGAAAACATGCTAGAGTATAAAAATTAGCTTCTTATGAGCAGCCTCAATGTAAGGATAACCTTCAGCCCCAAAAAGCATGGGCAGTCACAACGGCCAAAGGGTCTGGCTTGGTTTTTTCTCCTCTAGGCTACTACTACATGCAACTGTATGTCACAGTCAAATAAAAAGCTTAATAATAAAAGGCAAAGCATATAAATGTGGGAATGAAGAAGACAGGCTAGAGTGACAGTTCAAAAATCTCTATTACTCACATCACTGGGTTGTACTTAGTGGCAGAGTACAACTCTAAGTAACCTTGAACCTCTGAAGGATATGCTCTTCTATTCCAATGATGACTAGGGGACAGTAAGTATTGCTCAGAACAAAAACCCCTGTGTGCCAGATCTTTTCTTTTTGCCTCTATGGATCCACTTGTCAATCTTCACATCACAAGAAGGCAGACATATTTCAACCTGGGATTGGCCAATGGAAGGCACAAGAAGAAGATCCAGTAGAGAAGACCCCCACCCCTCGTCCAGGTTTCTGTAAGATGGCTGCATTCCTCTACCAAAGGCCATAGACCCTATTAGGTGGCCCTCTCCCACTGCTGTCCCTTAAGGCCTCAGGGTGACAATAACTCCCTGTGGTGCTTCACCATCCTTTCCTGGTTTCCCTCAATCTTAGTCATACCCTTGTAAATTGTCCTTTCCTTTAATTCTCATTACCCCATTTGGGGAGTGCTCTCTATGTATAGCCTGGACCCTGACTGATTGACCCACCAAAGCTCTTGCCGTTATATGTAGCCCCACCTGCAATTTCTCCATTATTTGAGTCTTCCCTAAGTAAGAGATGATCTCTGAAGAGCAAGCCAGGCAAAGAAGAGACTGGGAAGGCTTCTCTCCCCCCTCCTCAGTGAAAAACACAATTGGAGCACTCTCCAGGAAAAGACAAAGAAATCACGCCCAACTCCTTTCTCTTATTTGGCAAAGAACTAAATTAACAGCAAAGGAAAACACTGGAAAAACATGTAATGAGGGAGTTTACCTGCATTGATTAGATCTGCATCAACTTCATTTTGTAGTGGATATGGACCCTGTCAAAGCACACACTGAATTAGTAAGTTTCTCACTGAATAACATATTAAAATCATAACAAAAACAACTTCTCTAAGAACCCTAGGAAATTACTATCAAAAGACTTGAGATGAACCTTTTAAAAATAATTCCAGTATTTTCATGGCTGTTGCTCATATTGATTAGTCTTTCCTATACTAATAACTGTGATAAAAAGTATTTCTTAAAAATTACCAAAGTTTGAAAGAAATGTTACATTATTAGAAATATAGGTCAAATAAAACAAAAATTTAATTATTTAGTACGTACTATGCAGTCAATGTTACTCATAAATCTTCCTGGTGGTATCAGTGACTACAAACAAAATGGCTGCCTTATTTGACCAGAAGGATGCAGAGGCAAAGTTTCATCTTTTTGGTATGCAGCATCTAAAGGCTCGAATTTGGAGTCCTATCCTTATCTCTCACAACACCTAAGTTTTGATGCCCTTATTTTCCCTTTGCCTGGTTACTCCCAGTTTTGCTTTTTAATTTTGTATGTATTTTTATAAGGCATCTCTACATTACTTGAATGGGGTGAGTAGTTTCATAACATAACATATAGTAAACAAAACAGGAGGAAATGGAAAAAGGAGTCAGGGAGGCAATAAGACAGAATCAAGAGTGAGGAAATCTGAGCTGGGAAATTCTAACATGCTTTCAAAAAGAGGGACCAAATAATGTATCGTTTAAATAAACTGAAGTGGCAACTAACGTTTTAGGACTATGTAAATTTTCCCTTTAAACACTGACCATGGATAATATACATCAACTCATTTCCCTGGTCTCCTAAATGAGGGAATTGATCACTCTATAAATAATCACATTTTTAAGATATGGGAGTCTTTGACTGCAATATGAATCTTTTATCCAGACTCATATCAGTTTTGTGCTTCTGAAGATGGTCATGATTACTGCCTCAATCAGTATCAACTATATGCTCATGATCACTATTTATGTCTTAAAGACGAGATATACACTTTCCATATATACAATTTTTATTGCATTAACAGTTAAGATCTACTGAGAACAACAGGAGGTTAGAAATCTTATAAATTGGCCAAACTACAAATAATCTCTGCCATAGTTAATATTACATTAAAAATGTCATCCAGAAAACAAAAGTATTTCTTATTATTATAGTATTGAATTAAAAGTATATCCAAATTCTGTGAGAATGTTGAGCTCATCTGGAAGGTTAATCTTGAGGAAGAGAAAAATTCTTCCCTTTTGAACAACATGGTCTCAAAATGAGAATTAGCTAAGAAGAATTTTTTTGAATTAATCAAAAAATGTCCCTGTTCCTCAAGTAAAAA
This sequence comes from Mirounga leonina, assembly GCF_011800145.1. Classification (NCBI taxonomy): domain Eukaryota; kingdom Metazoa; phylum Chordata; class Mammalia; order Carnivora; family Phocidae; genus Mirounga; species Mirounga leonina. Next base: position 6,507,901 of record NW_023270871.1, read on the forward strand.
CCTTACTTTTCAGTTTCTCATTCAGAGTCTTATTGATCATTATTTAAATACAGAATTTTTTATGACCTTCATTATCTTGTCCAACCACACAAAAATTAAAGTTATCTGAACAGGACACTGTGAGGTCTCTCTGAAGCAGGTACACGAGGGGAGGTAGACACTGACAAGCTGACACAGGACAAACAGAAAGCTCAGATAGTCAGGAAACTACCTTAAAAATAAGGCTGGGAACTTTAACAACTTATAGAAGATTTCACTAGATGGACTATCTCGTTTTCCACCAAGACTGGATAAATAAAACATTAATCTGTCTTACCAAACCCAGGATTCCATTTTCACTTTGCAGATGAACTGTGATATTTGGGCTGATAAAGTTGCTGGCCAGAAGTGGGATTCCTATGCCCAAATTAGCTGGGGAAAAAAGATGTTAAGGTCCACTATATAAAAGGTAAAAAGATTATGCCATAAATCTGCCACATATATAAATCTGAACTTCTGAACTTTAAGGGCACTTGCTCTGAATGTAATCACTGAATACATTCTCTCCTCACTCTCCAGGCACTATTTTGTAATCTCTTTAAAACAGAAAATCTCTAATTTCAATAACATTAATGTGCTTTCCTGTAAAGATATCAAAGTGGTGGCTTCAGAGGTCATTTTTATTGTAAGACATATTTTATTTTCGTTAATGCGCTTAGCAAATTTGAACTGGTAGATTACGACTTATTGTGACTGATGTATTATTAAACATGCCTTGACCTTTGTTTAAAAGTAATTTTCACTATTCAAAACTCCAAAAAAAAACAATGACTTAATATTCTCAAAAAGGGGTATCATTTTTAAATTAAAAAGAGTTTTCTGACAATACCAAAATGTCTGTCTAAAACCATAATGATTCCTTTGGGTCACTGGGATAACATTCATTGGTAACTGAATTCTTCAAGATACAAAGAAGAAGGAGGAGGTGACTAAGTTTCAGTGAATATAATTGAGACTATATAAAAAGTAGCTAAGTTAAAGCACTGAAGAGCTGAGAGTTTGACTCTTCTTCCTCAAATGATCAAAATTGGGTCCTGATTTGTCTGTAATGGTGTAGATTTAATCTTGTCTCCCAACACAAACAGGCTGATCAAATCAGAGACACCCACACCACCTGGAACTGCTGTCCATACTGTCCACTACCACCACACGCTGCAGGACTGGCCAGAATTAGAGCAAAGAATGATGGCACTCTGATGAGATTCCAGGAACAGTGAGATCTTTATGAGTCAGAGCCAGAAAAAATAAGGTTTGTATGTGATGCAATATTACAGACTATGAAGGCTGGCAAGACGATTCAATGAACCAAAACACTGCTTGTAGACATGTTAACTCTAAGAAGCTCTGACAATAGCTACTTGGCTCGTTTCTTACCAAATCACAATCTAGTGTAGTGTAGTTGGTACTTTGTTTCTCACAGTGATGTACAGATCACACTGAGATATTAATTTCATTATGAGCAAGTATTTTCAGATAAGGGAACCCCAATGACAAGCTTCATACCTGAATTCTTTCACCATATTCTATAATTTTTTCAGTTCTTTAATGCTTTTTAGTGGGTCAAATGCCAGGGATAAAGAAGTCTGTGTACTCTGGGTTGAAAAAAGTGGGTAGTATGGAGAGACCATTTATATGAACTTGCAAATATTTTTCATAGGCAATACAATAACAGCGAATAAGAACACCTAGAAGGCATTACTAACTAAAATTAGTGGTATCATATAGTCAGTGTTTAAATGTCAGTGGGAAAACAATTGACTGGAGGTCAGAAGAAAACGAAGGACCTAGCTTTCACCTGCTAGGTTAACTGGTTGATGCTCTATCTTGCTGATATAGGAGCTGAAGAGGAGGTACCATTATATTCCCCTCCACCATGTGAATTCTCTCCATAACACAACGTATAAATTGGAAAACAAAGAAAAACGAGGTGGTGGAGGTAAAAATAAAGTAGAAAAAGGGAGTTTCCCAAGTCAGTATCAGTCTGAAAGATGATATTTATGGACGGGGGAAGCTCGCAGAATGTAGACCCTTGACATGTTTCTAGATCCTCCTTTAGGAACTTTAAGTATGGCTTTAGTGTATTTACCACTCAACAAATATTTATTTTATCAAACACTATTTGTATTTATATGCAGTATTTGTTATTGTATAGTTCAATGTTTGATGTACTGAAAATCAACAAAATGGCAAAGAGACTCACTGTTAAACACATTCGAAAACTGAACAGTAATGGTACTAAATTATCTCAATCTACCTTTTTTTTTTTTGACAAAGTATCTAAAGCAAAATTTGAATCATTCATTGAGTACCCTTACAAAACATTAGACATAAAAGGGTACACTCATGGGATCCTTGTCAAAGGCAAGAGGGGTTGTTAAGAAGTTGGATCTTATGTTTCAATGAGTATGCAAATGTCAGAACATAGAGAAAGTAAATAGCACTGTTGTAACTAGTACTTCTGAGATTTGAAACCCTCATCTTGGGTAATCTCTTTTCCCAATAACCTTTAGCAAAATGCCAAACTGTATATTAGAAATCCATTGTATAACAGAAAATAGCTAAGCAAATTTTGGTTGCCATTTTGTTTCAAGAAGGCAAACAGATTATACTTCCAATTTCATATACCTCGATATCTTTAGGTTATATGCCACATTTTTAAAAAATTGATCCATTGCTTTAAAAGTTAAAGTGAACTGGAAAAGAATCACTATGCAGGAGGCCTAGCAGCCTGATGCATATAGAAAAAGGGAGGACTATGTCTCTGCCCAGCCCCAGAAAGATAAAGGATACCATACATGCCATCCTCAAACTCAAGAGCTGCCCGCTTGATGATACGTTCCCTTACATTATCTCCAGGTTTACTGGATTTGGTTTTTACATCTTCCTCTTTTCGGACCGATAAACGCTTTAAAATAAACAGAAATAAATTATTCATGGTTGAAGTATACCTTGAATTTTATTACTGCTGAAATATAAAATTTCACCAGAAAAAAATGTTAAGTCTCTCCCATTACTACTATGAGGCAAATCTATAATACAACAGAGAGTTCTTTTTTAAAGAATAACATCGGTGGTATTTGATGACAGAAATAATTTTTTAGAAAGTGAAAGAGGTCAGATTTGTTTGAAGAAGAAGATATACTTGTTCTGTTTTTTGAAGCAAATAATTCCTCTGTTACTGTCACACTGACTGCTACTACTATTACTTTTATTAAGACTTCTGCAATTGAATTCTCAGGTGCTCAAGGACTGAACCAGAACCAAGAAAAGGAACAGACCCTGGGACTCTGTTTTTGCAGGGCTGTCAGAATGCTTTTACCAGGTGTTGCTACTGCGAATTGCATATTTCCACCTGCAGAGTTTGGACTGGTTTTGCTACAAGTGCATCACAGGAATCATAAAAATATCCAGAAACCAGCCAGGAAACTATTTCCATTACTAAATCTCCTTGACATAGACTCTGGTTTCTATTTGCAAAAATGTCCCACATCCTTTCTCCCTAGCCCCCTAACATTAGTATTAGATTGCAAAATCTCTCTGTTTGACACACGGCTGATGGTATCTCTGATTGCCCAGTATCTCCTACTGGATGTCTATTCTGTTGCTGCTCCCTACACAGCTGTGAATCTTGATATCAATTCTGGCCCAGCTGAACATTCTTTATGCTCTCAGTAGCCTTAGAATACTTCCACTGCTCCTGGTACCTACTCCTTGCCATGATCTCATATCTACTAGCTGCCCAGAGACTGGTGCTAATGGGAATGACATTCTGGACTTTATAAAGTGCAAAGCAACTTCAAGAAAGACACTTCTGAATAATCAAACACTAAGTCCAACAGGGCTAAAACCTTCTCTACCCTAGGACAGCCAGTCAAAACTATGCATTATAAATTAGGATAGTTACAGAAGCCTGAAGACACAGCTCAGAGAATCACGTAACTTGGTGATATACACTTGGTAAACACAAGTCACTGTTGGACTAGACAATAACACAGACGATCATGTCCCCTTAGGATGGACACATGAGAAGCTCCTACTAAGATCCAAAGTAAACTTTCCATTCAGCTCTAATTCCTTATCATCTGGAATAGCCCCAGGGGCACATATCTCTGATAATCAGGTTTATAAATACTAACAAAAAAGCTAAGTCAATTACCTCAATTCTTTTCTCATATTTTTCTCCCTTTATAAGGCGATGTACATAAATCTTAGGAATATGGATATCTTCTGGGGCAAATGATCCAATATCCACAATTTCTTCAACCTAGGCAAAAAGAAAAAAAAATTTAAGTAGAGCTTAAACTGAACATTTTTTATTTTTAAAAAAGTGAAGTATATGCATTGTTACCTCCAATTTAGATTATATATACAGTGTAAAAAATGCACATAAGGGTGCCTGGGTGGCTCAGTTGGTTTAGCATCCAACTCTTTATTTCGGCTCAGGTTGTGATCTCCAGGTTGTGAGATCGAGCCCAGAGTCTGGCTCCACATTCAGCAGGGAGTCTGGGATTCTCTCTCTTCTCTCTCCCCCTCCCTCTCTCAAATAAATAAATGGATCTTAAAAAAAATAATACATATACCCACACACATACACGTATATATATCAAAGAGAGACAGAATATATTACACACACATACTTTTAGACCCACAAAAAAAGAAGAAATTCAAATTTCTTCATAAAATACAGAATATAAATCTCCAAAACTTAGTCTTTGCCTAAAAGAGTCTCAGTTACAAATCTGTCAAATGGTTTCTCAGTACAGCTGCTTGAACTTTCACAAATTGCAGCTCAAAATTTGAAAGCACATCCCTTAAGCCCTGATTTTCAAAATTAATGGGAGATTTATCATATCAAAGACAAAAATCTGTAACAACATCTTGCTTGGTCAATTGAAGAGCTTTTTAAATATAGATACAAATGCTATTTGTAACAGTTACTAATTATTTCTGTTATTAGCTTCCTAGGATTGTGACAGAACTGCAGTTGCTGAAATAATTTTACTTAAAGACAGATCTTAATTTCAATATGGAAATTCAAAAAGGCAATATCAACTAATAACTAGAATACTCAATGTAATTAGAATTAAAGTCATTCACAGAGCAAAAGGGCATTTTACAGCAGTATGAAATGCTCCAAGTTAGTCTGCTATTTTGTAATTCATTAAAAAAAGACAACATAGCATTTTTATATCAATATAAAAAGAACCTCAGAATAACAATGATCAAGAAAAACTAAGGTTAATGCTGTTGGGGTCAAAGAATTATCTTTCTGGTACCAAGAAAAACTATTATCTTGAAGACTGGTGGGTGCTCAGTTCAATATATACCATACCCAAAGCAAAGAACTATTTGCTTAAATGAACTAACTTGTGCAAGGTGAGTTGCACATGCCTACTAAACGAATAACTGAACTCTCCAGAAGTTTCGAGGTCAAGTTGCACTTTTTATGCTATTTTACCCTGTATGCCCATACCATACTCCTCCAATGAAAGAATACCAGGAGTTACAAGAGTCATTTTAGTTATTTTGCACTGCTCCCAAATAGCTGGAAAAAAAAAAAAAAAAAAAAAAGAATGTGGTAGATAAAAGCTATCTTCAATGATAATTAGAGGGTTCTTTTTTTTTTTTTTAAAGATTTTATTTATTTGACAGAGAGAGACACAGTGAGAGAGGGAACACAAGCAGGGGGAGTGGGAGAGGGAGAAGCAGGCTTCCCGAGGAGCAGGGAGCCCGATGCGGGGCTCGATCCCAGGACCCTGGGACCAGGACCTGAGCCGAAGGCAGACGCTTAACGACTGAGCCACCCAGGCACCCCGATAATTAGAAGGATCTTAACCAAAATCAAACAAAAATTCCAAGTAAGAGTCAGTAAACATGTGGGGATCCAAGCTGAAATAGTGGGTAGAGATGCATACCTGCATTCATCTGAGAATGAGTTAGAGGGAGGCAAGGGATTCCCCATCACTGTAATCTGTATCTACCCCCCTAAGGCCTCTCTATGCTCTGGTATTTCCAACTCAGGGTGGTGACCAGGGAAAGAGGAGGTGGATATAGGAAATGCGGAGCAGCTAGGCATTATCACTACTTCTTCAAATAGCTGGAATTTTAGCCATCAGAGTTCATTCATATTTTTATATGTATTTAATTCAAGCCTTCAAAGAGGCTCTGGACTTCAAAAACTTGTTTATACATTAACCCATTATCCTGAGGATTTATATGAAGACTTATTATTCATGAAAATATTGGCCACAGCATTTGGTAAAATAATAATGAGTTGGAAACAACCTAAGTCGTCCACAATAGGCTAATGGTAAAATATATATGGTACATCCACATGATGGATCAATACTTTAGTTTCCATACTTATGACACATCATAATTTAATGTTTCATAAAAATGAAAGATTTTTGTACAAATAAATATTTACAGATATGTTCTTTGGCACAATTATCTCTACACCTACAAAAAACCTGAAAGGAAATACAAGGAAATGCTAATAATTATTGCCTCTGGGTAACAGTACAAGTTATTTTTCTTTCATTTCACTTCTATAATCAAGGGGTGAAAAACCTACAGAATTTTTTTTTTTTTTAAGATGCAGCAGACGCAAAGTAAGGAGGTTCCCAAACTGGGGAATACATTAAGTGGAGGATGTCATAAATTCCTTAATTAGTTAGACATGTACCAAAGGACATGTTAAAAAGCAAACAGGAACTCAAAGAAAAACTGCGGTTTGTAAACTCTAACAGCGCTTATGACATTATGAAATGAATTAAGGAAACTCTTTTGCCTACGCTTTTTAAAGATAATACGAATTATTCTCCTGATGCTGTTCCAAAAGTCCAGGCCCTCATATCTCTTGCTTGAATTACTACAGCAGCTTCCTAACCAGTCTCCTTGCCTTTGCCCTTCAGCAAGGACAAGAAACGTAATGGAAAAGGAAAAAAAAATAGTAATACTTCTCACTTAAACCAGAAATGCTGATGGTAACCAATCACTATTGTCTTCTGATTCCAAAAAAATAAAGTTTTGCCCCAAAACACCAAATTAAGACAAAGTTTCTTTATTGAGGGCAATGACATCATGATTTCACCACAAATAGGGTGACAGAATGTGTCCTGACAAAAGAACTCTGACAGAAAGCAAGAATCTGGTTAAATGTAGTCAGTTCTGTGCTTTGTCATCCTGATAGAAGTGATTTTCCTATTGTAGAAAACACATGTGCAGCATTTGTCCAAACATCAACACTCAACAGTATTGAAAACTTCTATACAAAAATCAAAGCTTTTCAGAGTCGGTTAGCAGAGTTAATAGCAAAGGAAGAAAATATTTGAAGTACAAACCGAAAGAAGAAAACATATGTTTTCAGACAATCTGTGAAAAGGGTTTAAAAAAACCGGAGAGGCAGAACTATCTTAATGCAAGCTACTGAAGGGACTGAAGGCTTCTCTGCTGGTCTTGTGTGATTTGGAGAAAGAACAGTAAGGAGGAACCAACGTGGGGGGGCGGGAACAGTCTAGTGAGATCAGGCGATGACGTAAGAGCTAACGGAAATCTGAAAAGAAAAAGACGAGTAAAATGAGCTTGTTAAGAAAAAAGTAAAAATAAAAGCTCACAAGAGCACTCACTAACCATGGCAGAAATGTGTCTCCCGAAATCAGAAGTGGGAAATGGTAGAGATGCATACCCGCATTCATCTGAGAATGAGTTAGAGGGAGGCAAGGGATTCCCCATCACTGCAATCTGGATCTCCCCGACTAAGGCCTCTAACAGCGGCCTTACTGTTACAAAGTAACTGTTTCTTTACAAAGAAACAGTCTCGGTGCAAAGCAGTGAGCAGATGTAAATGTCCTCAGACAAGAGCAGGATGGAGGACAGGTAGCGAAGAACAACCCAGAGTCTTCCCGGGGCATTAGGCACAGTTGCTATGCAGCACCATCTGGTTCATCTAGAAACCCAGACACTTGAGGCATCTCTAATTAGTACTTGTCTTCAGTCATTAGCAGGAAAATAGAGGCTAGGAAATGTTAATTCTTATTGATCTGAACTTTGTTTTAAAAAGGCTTTCTCTGCCCTGTACCCTTTTTAGTTTATCATTCCGAAAAGTTTTATTTTAAAGCTCAGAGAAGGCTAAGAATTAATCCTTGGGCGACAATGCTTTTGTTTTTACTTGGCAAACAGTATTTATATCTCAGGTAAGGGAACAGAGGAGCTGCAAGGCAATAACTTTCTTATTTTTTTAATTTTGTTTTAGTGACAGCCTGAATCCGTGATCGCCACAAAAAAATGGGCCCAACCTGCCAACCTCACTGTGACACAAGATGAGGCCTGTTTTGAGAGCAAGGGGAGAATCACACGGCAGGGTTCTTTCCTGAGTCATTTTAATGTTCAAAACAGGTTAGGAAGAATGTAATTCTTTTGCCAAAAAATAAAAAAAACAACAACAAGCAATAATGTCTGGAATCATGAAAAACACTGACCCCAAATTAGGAAAAGCTGTGGAAGACCAGAAAAATGGAAGAGGGAACCATGAGCAATAACAGAAAACATTACAAATTAGATGCAGAGGTGCTCTGGATGGTAAGATGAAGAGAAAATGGGGAGCAAAAGGGAGGTCAGCATGCAGGGTATCCTTCCTGAGAATCCAAAAAAGGGGGGAAAAATTTCCAAAGGAGCAAGGAGGTGCATATTGTATTAAGCTTCATGCTAGGGATGATATGATTAGTACAAAAATAAAAGATACAATGGCATGGAAGCTAAAAGGGCCTGGAACAAATTATATATGGTCTTAGATGTCTATACATAAAAGTGCAAAGACTGAAAAGATGAGTGGCTATTAAAGAATTTGGAACCTTAAGAACAGGGGTAAATATGATTGCACAGTCATTACTGAAACCTGAGATATTCTACAATGTTCAGTGAAAACAAGCTGACAGAAGAACATGCTATCTCAAGAAAAATATGCATGTGCCCGGGAAGCCACAGACCTAGTGATGAAATGTGGTGAAGTACATCTAGTGTGAGTTCAAAAGGAGGAAGAACATCACACTAATGGCCATATAATGAGTGCTCACCAAACTAAAGATGTAGAGGACATACTTTTAATAGAATGTCAACATTTCTGAGAAATAAGATAGTCATATCATGACAGGCACTAATTATCTGAATATCTTCTGTTCATCATATTCCTCTGATAAATTCTATATTGCCTTCTGACAAGTTCTATATTTCAGAAGGAAAACGTGAGAGAAATCATGATTCTGGACCTCTAACCAATAAGGATAAACTTGGTAAAGTAGAAATGATGGAAACCCTGAGAGAAAGTGACAATGTAAAATTGGAATTTGTACTAGACCAGGAACTGAATCCTGGACATACAAAGAAATGTATCCTGGTCTTTGAAGAAGAGCAGATTTCAAAAAGTTGAGAAAAAAAGAAGCAGGATCAAGTGGTCAGAAACTCTAAATGACAAACTTAAGAGACTTTCAAAACCCCCATTCTGACAATAGGAGAACGGACCACCTTGACAATGAACAGAAGAGCACATAAAGAAAAGTGTAAGAGGTGATAACATGGGTAACTATGTGGTTCTGCGTATTTCACAAGGGCTCACACAAAAGACAGACAAGTATGATCTAGGACAAAATGAGAGTCACATGAAACCTTCAGAGGTGTGCCAAAAGGCACAAAATTGGAATGAGAGGAGTCATATACAAAATGCTACAGATGATGAAAGAGTGGTTTCTGGGGTGATTTTGCTGTTGCTGAATGGAGAATTCGGAAATGGTAATCAGCACTGCTTGAGACAGATGACAGAAACAAGTACAGCAGTTCGACTCCATCTTGCTCCTGACTTCCCCATCAGCAAGAAGGAAAGGGCAGTACTAATATGGTTAAGGAGAAACTGAATTCCAAGAAGAGAGAGATTCTCTAATACTAGGCCATACACAAAATGATATACCAGGATTCTTTTTTTTTTTTTTTCTTCTTAAAGATTTTATTTATTTATTTGACGGAGAGATAGAGAGCACAAGCAGGGGGAGCAGCAGAGGGAGAAGCAAGCTCTCTGTTGAGCAGGGAACCCGCTGTGGGGCTAGATCCCAGGACCCTGGGATCATGACCTGAGCCTAAGGCAGACGCTTAACCGACTGAGCCACCCAGGCGCCCCTGATATCCAAGGATTCCTAAAGAGCCTGATAATATGGTCACAGAATTATAATCAAGTGAAAAATGGTAGCGACGTTGGCAGATGGAGAGAGGGAAATAGACTCCTTTTCAAAATAGGGGCTCGGTTCACAACAGTATTCTAAAATGGATTATTAAACAGATAGTTTGTAAGGTCATGAAACAGAGAAAAGAATATTGTGAGGCACCAGTACAAGTTTCCCCCAGACCACACCATGCAGCATGGACTGCACTGATCTGCAGATCAGGCTAGCACACTGGCAGGCCCGGAGAAAAGCAGTATGTGATTTCACAAAAAACCTGACCAAGTTCCTCATGGAAGAGCTGTACAGACTTAGCAGGGAAATGTGCCTTGGATACATTCACTTAAAATCAACAAATACAAATTAAGCACCTACTAGATATAGCAATGAAGGAAACGGACAGGGAGTCTGCTATGATAGGTAGCAGACAGGTAGGTAAGTACTTGAAGAATCACAGAAGTACTTGATGGCTTGACAATCCTTAGAAGTCTCCAATGCTGTGCTTTGTAACCTTTGGGGGGAAATGTGTAGTTCTTTACAAATCCGATGAAAGCTACACACAAAGGAGTTTCCTGATCTATAAAATCCTTCATGAGATTTCGAAGTTTGGTCCATAAACAGCCCCCCTACTCTCCAGCCTCAGCTCGACCCCAGATTAGAAGAGAAGCCCACTCTAGTGGGGTAAGGTCTTTGGTCCTATCCTGTTCAACATCTTTATCAAGGCCTTAAATGAAGACAGGGAACACATTCTGAGTCCACTGTGGTTCAGAGGAAAGGGTCTGCGTGCAATGGGCAATTATGAACAGATACATTTCCATCTCTGTCAGAGAAGACAATCTCAGACTCATGATCTCCCAAGTATTTAGCAAAAGTTCAAGTGACAAAAACAATATTCCAGGAGTCCAAACATCCTTTTAATGTTCCAAGAAGAGTCTGCCCCTGGAGAAAACCAGTATCTTTATACCATTGTTATAAAGAGTCAGTTTCTCCTTCTTACAATCAAATGAGTTCTTTCATGCAATTATAACAGGGTGCCACGATAAAATTCTGTCTAGTTTTAATAGCAAGAATAATTGTACTTCACTTGATCTGATCATTAGTTTCCTTTATATGATATGTACTATCAACTATGTGAGTACTTTCATTTTTACTTGACATCTTGTACTCACTCATGTTTGCCATGACAGTATGATTTTTCAGTCTAATTCCAGCTCCATTTTAAAGCCCTACTATTGCTTTTCTTTCTTCGTATAGCCCTACTTTTAAATGTTGTTTTGTATATATTCTGTGTCTTGTAAGCTACTTTAGATCATCTCTGGAACAAAATGGGTAAAAATTAAACAGTGCATTTATTAAATTGGAGAACAATACAAGGCCAGAAAAAAAGAGCTGACACTATTAAGATAGAAATACTACCATCTGGGGACCCCTGGGTGTCTCAGTCGGTTAAGTGTCTGCCTTCGGCTCAGGTCATGACCCCAGGGTCCTGGGATCGAGTCCCACATCAGGCTCCCTGCTCAGTGGAGAGCCTGCTTCTCTCTCTCCCTCTGGTGCTCCCCCAGCTTATGCTCTCTCTCTCTGACAAATAAATAAAATCTTAAAAAAAAAAAAAATACTACCATCTGGTCTCTACTGGTTAGGAAAATAAAATGGGCCAATATTAACTGAATGAAATTCAGCAGGGAACAAATATTGTAAAATAATACCTGGCCTAATAATTTTTTTGAAGTGGAAATATAAAAGGGTTTACCTAAGCACCAGCACAAAGACTACATGTGACAGAAACACCCAAAAAAATGCCAGAAAAATTTTCCTTTCTCCATTTGCTGTCCAGCCTCAGAGTTCAGGATAAACACCTTAAACCTCATGTCCCTCATTACAAAATAAAAACAATCCTTCCTCTCTACAATGTCTCATCTGAAACATGGGATGAGAAGGAAAACGGATGAAGCAGTTTGAACTCATTAAAAGAAAAGCTTTACCTAAAAATAGCTTAATTTACTAAAACTGTGATTAGCCACAAAATTAATAGGCCATATTGATTAAAAAAAAAAAAAGTAGGAATATTACTTACTTCATGGACTACCCCAATAGTTTTTGTAATGGATTGTATTTTTTTTTTTTTTTTGAGAGACAGAGAATGAGAGAGAGAGAGAGAACATGAGAGGGGTAGGGTCAGAGGGAGAAGCAGACTCCCCACCAAGCAGGGAGCCTGATACGGGACTCGATCCTGGGACTCCAGGATCATGACCTGAGCCAAAGGCAGTGGCCCAACCAACTGAGCCACCCAGGCGCCCCTGGAGAGACTGTATTTTAAAAACAAATTGTAAAGCAGGGCACCTGCATGGTGCAATTGGTTAAGTGTCTGATTCTTGGTTTGGGCCCAGGTCATGAACTCAGGGCTGTGGGATCAGGCCCCATGTTGGGCCCCATGCTCAGTGCAGAGTTTGCTTGAGATTCTCTCTCCCTCTCCCTCTGCCCCTCCTGCTCGTGCTCTCTCTCTCCAAAATAAATAAATCTTTAAAAAAAAAAATAAAAACAAATTTAAAAGCAGTTTATAAGTATTATTTTCATTTCCATGTACTCTTATATCCAAACAGTCTAGTCCATGATGGTTTTTTTGCTAGCATTTTTTTTAAATTTGACCAAAAATGCCAATCTTCGCTAAATATGTGATTTAATAACATTTAGGCAGTATTATAAATATCCAAATTTTATTTGTGATATCTTGGTCTAAAAGGAAATTTTATTAGGGCTGTAGCAAATCCAGAGAAGTAATTAAAAGGAGTACATCTACCCAAAGGAATTAAAACACTTCTAACACGTTCATTCAAAGCACCAGTCTTATCTACAATACTAGGGGAAAAAATTACACCATTATCACATACCCCAAGGAAAACAGGGAGACATGATATAATTAAAAGAATTAAACTGGGAACATTTTTCAATGAAGAGAGTTATAGAGAAACAGGAAGAGAAAGTCTGTGTTCAGCTTTACAGTCGCCAAAAAACTGCCTATTAGTGATGCCAACTGAAACTTTGAAAGGTTACTCTTTTAAGACTGTTTCCTTCCATTTGGGGTTGTTAATCATCCTTGGAGCTTTTTACAATGTAAAAACCCAGTATTTAACACATAAACTGCAAAGTAGAATTGGGTTAAACTCTAGCATTTCTGGAACACGGTTCACGGTTGCTTAATCTAACAGAGATTGGAACTAGTATTCACCTTGTGAGACTCGATAATTCTTAAATTTAAAATCCTTCACCATGTGGCAAAGAACAAGAGCTTTCTTTTTTCATTTCACCTTTTCAATGTTCTCTATATGTTTTCATTCTATAAAGCAGTAAGCAAAGGCATCCTATTCATTTCATTTCATCCTATCTTATTTCATGAAGAACATTAAAATGCCATGTTTCTTTTTCCCTGATTTACTATAAGGGGCGCCTGGGTGGCTCAGTTGGTTAAGTGTCTGCCTTCAGCTCAGGTCATGATCCTAGGGTCCTGGGATCAAGCCCCACATCAGGCTCCTTGCTCGGCGGAGAGTCTGCTTCTTTCTCTCTCCCTCTGTTGCTCCCCTTGCTTGTTCTCTCCCTTGCTCTCACCCTCTCCCTCTGTCTAATAAATAAAATCTTAAAAAAAAAAGGTAGACATAAGATGTAAAAATAAACTTCAAGACAACATACCTTTCCCACCCCTCAGTGTACAATTCCCAAAACTAGATCTTTAAGTCCTAAAGAAATTCACATACTCATCACCTTCTCAGCTGTGATGTTAGCAGTAAGAACAAGCAAATGCCCATTCCCTCCCTACAAACAGCAGGTACACACAATCGTTTTTATGGCTGGCATCACTTGGTTCCTTTTTTTTTCCCACAAAGAATTTCAGCCTCTAGTTATCACTAGGAAAGCAGAGCCAGTCCTGCCTCTGAGGTCATCGTTCACAGCAATGACTGAAAAACCTACGGTGAATGAAGCTGATGAACTCCCAAATCTAAAATGTCTTTTTGTCATATACAGCTCATCCCTGAAACTCAACACCACATTTGAAAAGTTAAGAATGATAATTAAAAGAAGCACCCTGATCTTTTAGACAGAATTTCCCTCCATTAAAGACAAGCAGCTATGGTTGATGGTAAACAGTAATTTGTTGATGCCAATACTTTTGTCCATACGATTCTAAGGCCATGTATTTTATCCACTTCTCCTATACTTAAAAAATAAGGAGACAAAAGAGCATGATATAGAGTACTGGGTCTGGGGTCAGAAGATGTAGATTCTGGTTTTAACCCTAATGTCATCTAGCACTGTGTTCTTATGTGAACCACTTAAAGTCATTTCATCTCTAAAATGTGGAAGTTGAGTTTTAAATGATGCGTTACATTCTTTCCAGTCCTTACATGCTGTAAGTCTACATTAGTTCTCGGATGTGCTATAAAAAGACCTTAAAGTATGCAAATTAATGTATCTTTTTAATTACTCTAGGTTGTTGAACACTAAATCATTCCCCTCTTACTGGGTGTACTTTGTTAAACGCAACACATGATTTTAATTCCATGCCACTTAGTTACCTTCCATACTCCTCTGGACTTACATGTTTGCTAGGCCAACTCTCACCTGAGTAAACAGTCAGTTGCATTTACAAGGCCAGTTTATTTGCCACCAGTTGATTACCTGCTACATATCTAGTTAACTACCATATGGTTTGTTCTACTTTAACTGCGTAATAAAAGCCTATTGAATGAGGCACACTATCTATTCCAGCCAGCATTAAAAGGCACATCTTGAGATAAAATGACCCCAGGGAAGTCGGAGGAAGCTAGTCACAGTAATAAGGAAAGGAATTACAGAACACCTGGTAGCAGATTATCAAGTCTCTCAGTTCAGGGCCTGACAAAGGCCTCAAATATAAAGCTGTCAGGAAGAACCACTGAGGATAAGGCATTTTTGCTTCCTTAGACCACAGCAGGATAATGATGCCAATCAAGTGGAACGAGCAGAACACTTCTAAGCCTGCAAAGTATTGCTTATATTTTAAAATTGCTGGCTCAGTGACTCAAACATCATTTAATGAGCATCTATTATGTGCCAGGCATCAGGTCAGATGCTGGGGATACAAAGATGAGTAGGACAAGGTCCCACAAGGTGCTCCTGGTCGAATGGAGGAGATAGGTAAACAGTGAATCACAGTACAAGTGGTGATAAATGCTATCATAGAGGGAAAGCTCCACTCAGAATGCAGAAATGAACCACAAAAAGAAGGGTGGGGAGGGCATTTCAGGCAGAAGAAATGGCGAGAGCAAAGTCCTGGACTCAGGAAAGAATGTGATCTGGGGGAATGTGAAGAGATTTAGGGCATGCAGGAATGGGAGCAGCAGAAAGAAGTCTGAAAATTTCATTTTATGAAATGAGGAACCTAATTTTGGAAAAGCTATCAGAAATGGCAACAGCCATCCTGAACAAAAAAGAAATGTGATTTCCTTCATACTTCAAAAAACTCACAAGAGAGTTCATCTTAACTAATAATGCTGCTAGAGCAGTTTCTTTTGACTATTGAGGCTTCTCTCCAGAAAAGAAATTTTTAACAACTTGGCAATTACATCCTCTCACTTTTATTAATTTTTGGTTGTGCACCTGGATTTTCTAGGGGCCTAGTAAAAGGACACTGGGAAATCTGAATATATTCTAATTTTAGAAAGCTGCCATATGCTATGTGCTAAAACTACAATAATGATACATGCTGAAATGTGTTTATAAGAAACATAACCAGTAACACAAAAGGGGTCAATGAGTAATGCTTATCACTTTTCCTCTCACACATTTCTTACTTAAATCATTTATGTAAGCCATGACTTTAAAATGCCTTCTTTTTTAAGCTATACTCTTGAACAAGAAAGACTTGGGAGAGTAACTCCTTAAAAAAAAAAAAAAAAAAGCAGCCAATTTTTAAAATGAAACAATCTTGCATAAGCCCTAATTATCACTTCAGTATTTGTAGACGAGATCTATATTTGAAGTGGAAAAAATAACATTTTTTGACAAGGTCTCTGGAAGGAGTGAGGAAAGCCACTATTATTTTAATAGGAGTGACTTTAAAATCACAAGCTAAATTCTTAACACCAACATGGAATAAATCAATAAGTAGGTCAAAAGTTGTTAGGTAAACTAAAGGAGAAAGTAAAATGAGTAAAAGGAATCTTTGTCCTTTTTTGCAATAAGACAGTTTTGTGAGAGAGTATCCCCTCGATTTATATCAGTCATACTGTGCCTTACTACTCAATAACCTTTCAGAGAGAGTATCATAGGTAAAGATTCCAAAATCATTATATTATGTTAGAAATTCCCTCTGGCCTTTTCTTGCCTTCCCTTTCTCAACAGAATCTATGTCATTTGCAGTGAGATGATTTTGTGGGAAATCATGACCATAAGTTTTAGAGAGCTGTCTCAAAACAGTGAATCAACAAAGCACTTGACTCACACCTTATTTTAGGAATGGGTTCGTTCTGTGGGTATAGTTGCCAGTCACGGTTACGTCTCTCTGAGAGCCTTATCCATCTTTACTTCCATAACTAAGTTACTGCTATGGGTTCAAGATGCTGTTCCTTTTGGGAAAAATGAAACTAGACAAAACCAGAGAAGGAGACAAACCATAAGAGACTCTTAATCTCAGGAAACAAACTGAGGGTTGCTGGAGTGGAGGGGGGTGGGAGGGATGGAGTGGCTGGGTAATGGGACACTGGGGAGGGTATGTACCATGGTGAGCGCTGTGAATTGTGTAAGACTGATGAATCACAGATCTATACCCCTGAAACAAATAATACATTATATATATTTAAATAAAAAGAAACAAAACAAATGAAAAAAGGGGAAAAAAGAGAGAAAGAGAGAGGCAAACCAAGAAACACTTTTAACTACAGAGAACACACTGCTGGTTACCAGAGGGGATGTGGGTTGGGGGATGGGGGAAATAGGTGATGGGGATGAAGTAGTACATGTATCATGATGAAAAAAATAAATAAAATGACTTTAAAAAAAAAAAAAAAAAGATGCTCTTCCTTTTCTAGTTTACTAGCTAGAGCTAATCCAAGTTCTTTCCCAGGGTGGAGCAGCTAGGAAGATAGCCCCAGGAAGCTGGGTTCAAACCACAGAGCCTAGCTTCAGATCACACATCAACTACAATCCTGCACTTCCTCTTCTCACTCACACAATTCTTCATCTGAGTGGGAGATTCTAGAACCTGGGAATGAAATACTAGAGACATTCCCTTTAAAAAGAACAACAGTCATACCAACAACACATAAAATCACAAAAGAAAAATAAATAGCCAATAAATATTCAATTTCCCTTGTCATCAAAGATCTATAAATTAAAACCATAGGGCAGCATTTTTTACATAGCAAATCATCAAAACAATTTTAAGTATAATATCCATGTTGTCAAGAATGGTTCAAAAGTGATACTTTTATATATCACTATGGGATAATTGAAATTACCTTCCTAGAGAATAATTTAGCAATATTTATCTAAAGTTTGTAAAATGTTTATGCACGCACACAAAAAAATTCACTTCTAGAAATTTTGTCAGGGGCGCCTGGGTGGCTCAGTCATTAAGCGTCTGCCTTCGGCTCAGGCCATGATCCCAGGGTCCTGGGATCGAGCCCCGCATCGGGCTCCCTGCTCAGCGGGAGGCCTGCTTCTCCCTCTCCCACTCCCCCTGCTTGTGTTCCCTCTCTCGCTCTCTCTCTGTCAAATAAATAAAATCTTTAAAAAAAAAGAAATTTTGTCAAAGAAAATAATCAGATGTGCACAGAAACAAGAACACTCACTAAAGCACTGTCAGTAATAGGGAAAGATGGAAAACAACATACAAGTCCAACAACAGAGATTTGTTAATATAAATTTGAGTATAACTATTGAAATAGCCTTTTTGGGGGGAATATTTAATGACCTGCAAAAACTTTATTAATGTTTTATGTTGTTAAATATATATACTTAACATATGTTATGGTCATATGGTCATAATTTCATAATATATATGAACAGGAATTAAAGAAATCAAGCCAAGAGATATCCAATTCCATCGTTCCTTCAAAGCCCTTGATTTCATGTAGGAAATGTCTCTACATCCCACTTTGGCCCATCCACAGCCAAATATCCTTAGACCTGTGAGTCAAGAAGGAGAGTGTCAAATGCCTAGAGTTCTAGCCCTCCTTTACAATACACCACTATAAATATATGCAGAAATAAGGCCAAGAAATAGAAAGGGGTCCTGTGGGGTTGGACGCACAAACCCATAGCCCACAACAGTAGGCAGGATCCCACAGCAATTACCACCTTTACCATTAAATTTAGCACCCATTGCTCCACATACAACTTCTAATTTCTAGGTGAGCCCTGTCTCATCAACTAGATTGTGAGACTAAGATAATCACTGTGTCATACAGAGCAGATCCCTATCATCTGTGAACTTAACAGTCATGTTTTTTACTATACTCCCAAACACCTCTGATTTTTGTTGTTTTGGTAAGCTACAAACTTGACTCAACGTGCACCTAGAATGCACTTCTAGCCGACTGTCCACTTCCCACATTTAAGTGAAGTGTTGTTTTTATCTCTACGTGGTCACATAGGACCTTTTAAAGAATAAAACTTTTATTTCTTTGTGAAAGTCGGCATATGTGAAAGTCTGCATACAATACCAGGAAAGTGGTACTTGGATATTTGGGACAAATACAGGAAACCAAATATCAAATTCAACAATGGCTCAGACTGAGAGCATGAACAAGCCCACTACACATTCTATAGGGAAACAAAAATAGGCAATTTATTAATCTTTCAGGAAGGGTTACAAGCAGCAGAGTGGGTTAGTACCAAGCACCTCAGTTGCTGGATTATATGGTAAGAGCATGTTCAGCTTTGTTAGAAACTGCCAAATTGTCTTTGGAAGCAGTTTTACCGTTTTTGCATTCTTACCAGCAGTGAAGGAACATTCCCATATTTCCATTCTCTCTAGATTTTGGTGTTGTCAGTGTTTTGGATTTTAGCCACTCTAATAAGTGTATAGTTCTATCTCATTGTTTGAATTTGAAATTCTCTAAAGACATATGATGTTGGCTTATTTGCCATATGTATACTGTCTTTGTATATATATACTGTTTATACAGATCTTTTGCCATGGATTGTGTTTTTGATGTGTATCTAAAAAGGCATTGCCAAACCCAAGGTTACCTAGATATTCTCTTAGTTATGTTCAAGGAGTTTTATAGTTTTGCATTTTATATTTAGGTCTGTGCTCCATTTTGAGTTCATTTTTATCAGTTATTTTACAAAAGAGAATTTAAATAAGAAATTGGAGAACTGAAAAGGCAAGAAAGCACTGAGGTGACACCAATTTAGTAAGTCCAAGAGGGAGCAAAAGGAAGTGACTGGAACTGGTACTTGGGAAAGGGGCTTCACAGAGCTGGGGTCCAAACAGCTAAAAGATGGCATGGGGCAGCTAGTGCTGGTGACTCTAAAAATCAAGACGAGGCTAGTACTGTGAGTATGGGGGGAAAAAATCAGGAACAAGAACCAAATGCCACTGCACATTCATTCAGGATTATTGTGTCTTCATAAAGAATTGGTCCCTTTATCATCATGGAATATCTCTATTCCTGATAATCTTCCTTGCTCTGAAGTCTGCTTGTCTGATGGTAATACAGCTACTCCAGGGCTATTGTGATTAGTGTTAGCGTTGTATTTCTTTCTCTACCCCTTTACTTTTAATCTATCTGTGTCTTTATATTAAAAGTGGGTTTTTCTCTTCAAATGGTATTGTTTGCCTTTAATATGCCTTAAAATGTTGAAAGCCAGGCATGATGTACTGGGTAAAAGAAACTGAGGTAAATAGGCCCTGAAAGTGAGGTTTTATGCTTAGCTAGCTGGAGTTTAGGTTGTGACTACTGTTTGCTGTAGCTATCGGTGTCAGAGGCCCAATTTTTCTGTGATGTCCTTGTTTTTTGTCTCCTCGTTTGGATTTCCCTAGAGACTTCTTTTTTTTTTTTTTTAAAGATTTTATTTATTTATTTGAGAGAGAGAGAGACACAGCGAGAG
This sequence comes from Mirounga leonina, assembly GCF_011800145.1. Taxonomy (NCBI): domain Eukaryota; kingdom Metazoa; phylum Chordata; class Mammalia; order Carnivora; family Phocidae; genus Mirounga; species Mirounga leonina. The sequence continues at coordinate 6,528,237 of NW_023270871.1, forward strand.
AGGGAATACAAGCAGGGGGAATGGGAGAGGGAGAGGCAGGCTTCCCGCGGAGCAGGGAGCCCGATGCGGGGCTCGATCCCAGGACCCCGGGATCATGACCTGAGCCGAAGGCAGACGCTTAACGGCTGAGCCACCCAGGCGCCCCGAGACTTCTTCTTAAATAAGGTCTGAGATAGGAAAATCTTTTAGTTGTATTTCCCTATCATGATATAGGAGCTCTACTGTGTGGTGGCCATTTTGAAGGTGGGGAGGACAGGGAAGCATCCACAGTTTTGTGATTAGGTCTGTCTTCTAGGGAGACTTTGTCCCCCACTGGTGTGACCTTCACCAGTGCTTCTCAGTTTTGTGGTTTCTCCCTCCTTTAGGAAGATGAGAGGCAGGCAGGGCTGGGTATTCCCCTTCCCACACCTGGAAGGCTAGAGAGAGCTGGAGTTGGATACTTCCTTTTCCCGTCAGTTAGGCTCCGATGAAAAAGTTTCTCTTGAAGGCAGGCCTTGTTAAGAAGATAATGAGATGCTCTGGGTATATTTCAAAATGGCCACTTCCCCCTTCTCCTGCCAGAAGCACAAGGAGATTTTTCTCCAACCTTTATTGCGAGAATCTGCTAGAGATCCTGGAGGTAAAACCCAGGAAAGTATGCCCCCACCCACCCAAAATGGGGCCACCTCAAAGTTTTTAACTCTCAAGCTTGTCCACATTGAGCCTCCTGCAATTCATCAGTTAGTTTAGGGTTTCCTACCCGAGTGTCGGTTCCCACAGCAATTTCTCCTCCAGTATGCTCTGATTCTCTGTATCATCCTGTTTGTCCCAATTCTGGAGGCAATGGTTTTCCTTGCAACCTCAATTCCCTGATGAATCTCTAAGAAACACTGTTGATTTTCAGTTTGTTCAGTTTTTTATTGTGAGGACAGGCTTGGTGACTTCCAGGCTCCTTAGATGCCAGACCAGAAACTGGAAGTGCCTACAGAAGTGCCCTCTTATCCATGAGGGATATTTTCCAAGACCCCCAGTGGATGCATGAAATTGAGGACAGTACCAAACCCTATACAAATTTTTTTTTCTATACATGCTTACCTATGATAAAGTTTAATTTATAAATTAGGCATAGTAAGAGATTAATAACAATTAATAATCAAATAGAACTATAATAATATGCTGTAATAAAGGTTATGTGAATGTGGCCTCTCTCTCTCTCAAAACATCTTACTGTACCATAGTCACCCTTCTTCTTGTGAGGATATGAGATGATAAAATGCCTACATGATAACATGAAGTGAGGTGAATGATGTAAGCATTTTGATCAGTATCGTTAGGCTACTACTGACCATCAGAAGGTGGGTCATCTGCTTCTGGACCGCAACGGACCACTGGGAACTGAAACTGTGCAAAGTGAAACTATGGATGGGGCGGGGGATCTCTGTATTTTTTAAGTAGATAATCATTGCCAATATTTATTACATAGAATCCTAAAATTTCTTAGAATCAAACCATTGTATAACATATCCACCTCATTTTTAATTGGAGGAAAACCATTCTAGCTTCCCAAATGTGAAGGCTCTCATTTTATAGCTGTTAGGGGACTATCTTATTTTATAAGTTTTAAGAGGTTAATACACTGAATGATTTCTAATTTTGTGTTTTATGGAAGCATTCACTTTGTCCTGCAGCTATACTTAGTCAATTGAAAAATTCAATTTGCTAAAGATCTATGACCCTGCCAGTAAGGAGGTAGTAAATTACAATAAAATGTTAATATTGCAAAGTATAAGACAAAATGCACCTTAAAATACACCTTGTATCCTTTACTTTTGCTTAAGCATGTAAGCTTTGGAAGCAGAAAGAAATGTGTTTGGATCTTAACTCTCCCCCTTTACTAGCTTTGCTATCATAAAATTTTTCCCTATCCTCATTTCTTTCCTCTGTAAAATAAGGATAATAAAACCTAACTCAATGGATAATTATAATGGATAACGTAAAGTACTTTGCACTTAAGTGCACGGTATAAATAGTACTTGTTGCCTCTGTTGTTGTTATTTTTATCATTACAAGGCTATAACTCCTTCACCTATTGTCAGTGCTGAAAATATTTCAATGACAGAGTCTACTGCACACTGTGTAGGGCATACCTTAGCGGTATTTATTCTACTTAGACCATTCTACTGCCCCTTCTACTTCCTAGGAATGAATTTCATGAAGAAATGTTTTCCATTCTATTTTCCTACGTCCTTTTATAAAACCTAGTTCTCATCAATCTACATGTAAAATGCTACTTTGTACATTAAAAAATATGAACCAACAAAGAAGAAAAATAAACAAAACCTTTTTGGATGCAAACATAATGCCAAAAGCATTGGCGAAAAAATCTATTAACAACTCAGAAGCTAAAATACTTTTTGTTGCAGGAACGGATTTATAGAACTGCTTTTGAAATTCTATTTAATACTTCCTTTATTTCTAAAGGTCTAATTCCACTTCTGAGATGCCAATTCTCAAAATGAATGAGGGTTGTAAATTCCTCAAACTGAGAGAAATTTAAATTATACCAAAACTTTCAAATTCAACAGCCTTAATCCTGTAGCTTTTTATAGTCAACCTGTATTTGTCTGAGTTTGGTACTGATGAATTTTTCTTCCCCGAGTTTTGTCTATGCCAGCATAGCTTTTCCAAAATTTAAAATGAAATTCAAAACTGAAAAGAACTTTTTCACAATACAAGGCAAAACTTGTATCCTTCTCCCCCCAATTATTAAGGAAACTAAAATAGCTTCTTTAAATGAATAATGCAGCTCCTTTTCACAGAAAGCATCAAAAAGATACTGAAGTTCTTCACATCCCTGTTTAACTTCCCACCCATAGGATTTGGATTTAAAATTCTCTTCAAAGCAATTAAATGTGGACTTAAGTTATTCAGTGACAGAAGCTATGTCCTAATGTTAAATTTCAGAAACTGAATGGAAGAGGTGACCTACATTCTTGGACATGAGTGGTCTTGGTTTCTTCATGGAATGAACCACAGAGTAGAAAACCATTGCTTTCTAGCAGTTGTTATTCTTGTTTTCTAATCTTTCATTATTTCTCCCAAATTAAGCAACTGTTTCAAACCTTTTCATCTAAAAACAAACAAAATAAGATATACTTTTTTCATGAGTTTGTAAAAATTCAATAAGGCAAAGCTTTCATAAGGAAGCAGTGAAAACACACCTGCAATCTATTTTTTTTATATGTAACAGTGTGCTTTATACTAAGGAATATGGAAAGTATCTATTTTTGAACACTTAGTCCCTCTGATGTTTGCAGGCAGTGGTGTGCCCAATGGTTGAACATAAATCATCCATGAATATCTGAGTCCCTCTTTATTCATTTTGTTTCTCTTGTTCCCAAAAGAATAACATGTTACTTTCATTCAAAAGAAGTCAAGATGAGTAGTCAGCACAAGCAAGTTTCCTCAGGGCACAAACTTTAGTTTTCAACCCAAACCAAAATATTTGAAATCTTCTGGACAAAAGTACCCAAGAGATAAGTCATTAACTAATGCTTCATTTAAAACATGACAGCTAAAAGAGGTCATCAATTTTTGAGCATATGCAACTTAGGTTAATGACAGATTTATTAAGAACCTTCCTTTCTTTAAGGTGTCCATGACATTCCCCTTAAAAGTCATCACACTTTTTGAAGGAAAGGATCAACATATTCAGGTTGATTTTAATGAGCCTTAAATATTAGGTAATTTACCGATTGAAGCTAACAATATCTAGGTTAGTTTTTTGATAACTAGGTTACGATTTTAGAAATTGGGGATCTGGGGCACCGGGGCGGCTCAGTCGGTAAGCATCTGGCTTTGGCTCAGGTCATGATCCCAGGGTCCTGGGATTGAGGCCTGCATTGGGCTCCCTGCTCTGCGGGAAGCCTGCTTCTCCCTCTCCCTCTGCCCCTTCTTGTGTTCCCTCTTTCGCTGTCTCTCTGTCAAATAAATAAATTTTTTAAATCTTAAAAAAAAAGAAAGAAATTGGGGCTGTTATGGAATTTTCATTCCCTTGGATCTCAAGAACCTTGGAAGACATGGAAAGAATAAGCAGGGTGAGCCTTGCCGGCTACCACACACGCACAGAGTTCCAAAACCATCCTCACTGGGTCAATGAGAACACTGGCAGTCATCTGAGGTTTAGTGACTAAAACAGCAGAAGGGATCAAGGTGAGCACATAGCACTTGAGAGCTTTAGAAAACATATTCAAATGCCCTTTCCCACTAGTGCTCAAAATAGACCCTTGAAATGGGTAGACAGGAGATACTATAAAGAAGCTGGAATTTTAAAGTAATTTGTCCAAGGTCACGATGCTAGTGAGAGACAAAGATACAATTCTTAATCTCAGATTCTGTTCATAAAAAAAAAAAAAATAAATAAAATAAAGAAATACACTGAGACTCCTAAGAACTCCGTCCCAGAACTTCTTTCCCTAAACGGTCTTTTCCATTCCATGACTAATTATCAAATATATGTAGATTATTCCCAATAGTATAACTCCCTTCCAGACCTCTCCACTGAGCACTGTACATACATGTCCACATGCACCTGGAAAGTTACCACCTGAATGCCTAAAAAAGCCAACTCACGCCTAGCAGAACCCTTGTTTCCCCTTCGGCCAAGTTTCCTATTTCAGGAAGTGGCACACCATTGCTTGAGTCAGGTTGAGGAGTTATTTTAATCTCTGACTTTCCTCTCCCCAGCACCCATATCCAGTGCATCAGCAAGTCTGATAGATTCCTCTGCCACAATACTATCTACCTCAATTCTATCACCCTTCCCCACCTGCACTCCACCATTGCCTCTTGCCTGAATCACTGGTCACCCTGCCTTCCTTCATGCCATCGTAAAACCCATTCCACACACAGTACCCACGCTACAACCATGACCCTTTCATTTGTGCTTAAGTCCCACCTCTTGTAAAATCCCATATACCTACCTACCTACATTTTCAACTTTGCAATTCTTCTTATTGATGAGCATCTCAAAAATAAAGCCTTGGTACTCGTCATAGCCTGCCAGTGGCAGATGGAGCTTGGAAAGTCAGGACTTAAACCAAGTCTTCCAAGTGTCCTTTTCTTTAGACCATTCAACCTCCTAGTGATCTAGCCCCCAAAACCTACCCATATCTCAGTTTTCTCATTTGTAATACTGTAATAAAACTGCCTCTCCTCCTATGTCACCTGGTGATAGGTAAGAGGATCAAATGGGTGAATATATGTGAAAGTGCTTTGAAAAACATAAAGCATGGCACAAACAGAAAATGATATAAAATGCATGTTACTGCAGAAATGTTGCTTAAGTATGGAGTTTTCTGAGCTTCTGTTTACAAGAATGAGGAATTAAGTAAATCTAGCTAAGATAACTATCTTTTGCCTCTTGTCACTAGAATATATGTAGGCTGGTTCCAGCCTTCTCTATCGCTTCAGAGGACTGGTGCTATACAAGAAAGCACAGGGCTGCCCTGGTTAAGTCCCTGATCTCTCGATTTACCTTACCAACAAATACAAAATAACCAGACAGATCCTAAGTGTGTTTCTGACTAAAAACAAAACAGGAAGCTAAGAGCCACAGTTCGGAAGGCTGAGAAAATCAGCCTCACCATGCCCAAAGTCTCTCTACTCCTCTCCCTCCCTCTCCCCGGGATGCAGAGGGTACACCTCCAGAGAAGATGAGAGCTCAGGGCTGTAGTGTCCCTCCCAACGCCAGGAACACAGGATTACTCCAACGCCAGCCAGTCAGCAGGAGCTGCAGCTGCATGCCAGACAAGGCTCAGGTTGCAGAAGTCCTGGGTTCCGACATTCACCTGGCTCTGCGCTGTGGACACAAGAAACTGGCCCTCAAGAATGATGAGACCAGTCAAACAGGCAGGAAAAGGCAAGATGCTTCTAATAGAATCAGTCCATTGATTCATGATAATTGAAAGTCAGATTTACTGACAAAGGCCTTGAGATTTCAAAGAAATTGTAACAACTGTGGACGGATATGCAAGTTGTTGTATCTGATCCTCCTTTCATTATGGCTGCCCCCAAAAAAGGCTTGCCAAATTGCACATTCATTTCACTACCACACAAATTCTTATTATTTGGTTTAATTCTTCATTGATTTTTTTCAAACCAGTTATTATTCTATTTCAGTTCTACTTGAACCCATTGGTCTTTTAAGAAATAATACTGAGTGACATTTAAGATACTTAGACTACAGAAATGGAAATCATGCTGTAAATTAAGGGTCTGCAAACTTGTTCTGTGAAGTCCAGTTAGTATTTTAGGCTTTGTGGACTCTGTCACATATTCTTTTTTTAATAACCCTTTAACAATATAAAAACATTCTCAACTCTGATGTGGTACAAAAAGAGGCCATGGGCTATAGTTTTGCAACCCTTTTAAATAAAAACTGTGAGCTAATAGTATACAGAACATACACAGTTACATATAATATAAATCAGTCTTTATTTAACATGAATCATACTGGTTCCACAGGTTTCTTTTTCCTGAAGTAGGTACTACACTGGGAATGTTTTATATTACAGAAGGATGAGGAATACATCCTGATTATTTTTCTTTTCTTTTTTTTTTTTTAAAGATTTTTTTTTTTTTTTTTTTTTGACAGAGAGACACAGCGAGAGA